>NC_025998.2:35176982-35340673 GCF_000442705.2 Elaeis guineensis
TTTTCTCTCTTGTGGATCCTTCCAGCCTCTTATCTCACTGAGCTCCCTTCTCTTTCCTAACCTTTCTTTTCTTTTCCACCCCTCCCACTCAAATTCTAATGCCTTTGGTATTGAGATGGTGCCATCAAAACCAAATCTCAACCCTAAAATCCTAATGCTAAACCTAACTTTTGTCTTCCATTCTTGTCCTTCTTTGCAATGTAATGTTTGGGCTACCTCTCTCTTTTTTTATTTGTTCATGCTATAATCTTCTAAGTTATACCCTAATTCACATTATATATGAATATGAGTGTATTTGCGAACTAGTTCTAATGTACATGCAAATGCACGGGATTATTGAAGATTTTGGATATATAAAAAATTATATAATTAAGTTTTAAATTTTATAATATTTTAGATAATTAACTATTAAATTGTAGAAAAATTGGCTATTGTAAGTGATGTTTTGTGGGTTGCCAAAATGATAAACATGCATCATTACTCAAACTCATATTTTATTTTTTATATAAGAATGCAATAGATGTACAATCAACATTACTTCAACCAAGGACCTTTACCAATATAGAGAAGGGTGCCAACTAATGCAACTAAAAAGTCTGATTAGCCATATAGTGTATCATGCTAGAAAATGATTTATCCATTATATTCTTATTAAATTAGAATCACTTGATAAAAAGGTAACTAGATTTAAACACATGGTTTATTGTTTTTAGATACTTCATAATCAAATCATTAATTCAAGGATCTCTCTTTGATAAGTTTTATGGATAAATTTGATGCGACATATTATAAGAAAGCAAGCGCATTTCTTCTCATCGGGAGATTAAGTCCAATGATTAATTCTTATCTCCCAAGAGAGCTTGTTCTTGGAGGTGATTTAGAATACAAATAATCATTATATTTTTCAAAACAAAAAAGTAGCACACTATTATCTGTCTATTTATGTATAGAAATATAAATTGAAAACTGTTGAAATTGTTATTGGTTGCCACAATAGTTATCATTTTTCTCAAAATATATTATTCAAACTTTTTATTATTAAAGTAATCACCATAATAGTTGTTATTAATTAATGACATCATAGAGAAAAATGACACGACCAATCCCCTTTCACTTGATAAAAATCATTACTTTTTTAGATAATACAATCTTTTTTAGATGGAAAATTATGGCATGATATTTGAACTATAAAAACATATATTTCAAAATTGCACAAAAATAATGATGATTATTTCATTATAATGGTTTGTTATAGTGCTAAATACTGCATTATGACAATTGTTATCCATTTCCCCACTACTACATATGCAATGTGATAGAAGGGGCCAAAAATAGTATTGGAAACTATTGTAACATTATAACGGCCATTATTCTAAACAAGAATTGCTCACGTGCTAATCCTTTTTTCTAAGGTTCACACGCATGTGGTCCTTTCCATAAGTGCATGACCCTTCACATGTTTCTTCTATTGGGACTATTGTATTCTGCATAGTCTTTGACAACTAACACTGCCTTTAACTTGTCTTAGCTAAGAATGAGGTTGCTACCCCACTTTTCCTCTCTTGTGGATCCTTCCAGCCTCTTATCTCACTTAGCTCCCTTCTCTTTCCTAACCTTTCTTTTCTTTTCCACCCCTTCCACTCAAATTCTAATGCCTTTGGTATTGAGATGATGCCATCAAAATCAAATCTCAACCCTAAAATCCTAATGCTAAACCCAACTTTTGTCTTCCATCTTTGTCCTTCTTTGCAACGTAATGTTTGGGCTACCTCTCTCTTTTTTTATTTGTTCATGCTATAATCTTCTAAGTTATACCCTGATTCACGTTATATATGAATATGAGTGTATTTGCGAACTAGTTCTAATGTACATGCAAATGCACGGGATTATTGAAGATTTTGGATATATAAAAAATTATATAATTAAATTTTAAATTTTATAATATTTTAGATAATTAACTATTAAATTGTAGAAAAATTGGCTATTGTAAGTGACATTTTGTGGGTTGCCAAAATGATAAAACTAAAGGGTTTTTAATATTAGAGTTTATGGTCATTAGGAAGAAAATTTCACTTATATATTTTGGTGATAACATGCCTAGAAGTAGGAAGAACATGTTGATGAAAAAGCAACCATAATATTTAATCAAGAATAATCAAGGGCATTATGGAAATTGAAAAGTTAGAAAATATTTTCACTTTTATAGTGATTGGATTCATGCTTGTAAGTTTTTGTTAGTTCCCCCTATAACGAGCCCTTTTTTTTCGTGTGTCCACATGAATGAGCAAATATAAAAGAGAATATGGGTTTTAGTATATATTTTACCTATGCCAAATTCATCTCATTTGTGTGGACTCCAATAATTAGCTAATAGTTTGAAGTAGAGTGTTTTAATTGTTATCTCATATGAAATGCAACTTGCAGATAACAACTTAGAAGCACTTTTCCACATCATCAACCCAATTTTAAATACATAATTTTAGGTTTTATAGTACAAAGATTTCAAAACAATTAGATTCTTTCAAAATATAGTCATGGGTACATTAGAAATGTATCAAATCAATTCTTTTTAATGAATAGATCCGATAGCAACTTTGAATATAGAATTCAAAGGGATCAAATAGGAAATGATACTCTAAATCATATAACTATAATGAAATATATAATCAACCAGCATTTATCAAATTTAAAAAAGAGTCAAAAGAAATGATTTGATTTTCTTATTCTCAAACTGAGATATCCATGAATTAGGATCCTAATGCATATAGATACAAATGTTTCAATGGGAGCAAGAATTTTGAGGAACATTTAGAATATTTCATTTTTGAACAAAATAATCATTTTCAAATAGTATTCAATCAATTGCATATTAATCAATATTCGATTGATTGGTTTGAGACCATTAACAAACAAGATTTATCTAAGTCACTTCATTTCTTTTTGTCTAAGTCACTTATCTTTTTGTCCAAGCCAACAAAATAAATTATTACCAAACTAGGACTTCTTGATGCTAGTTCTATTTCTGGACTTATCTTGACACTACATCACCTTATGGTTCGACTTCTTTATTCTTTCTTGGACTTACTATTACTTTCAACCTTTTTATCTTCTCTCATGTATAGCCGACGTTTAACATTCTTCCATACATTTTACTTTTGTAAAATGGCCCTTTGGGGATTTCTCGATTAACAATATTATAATCATAAAAGGCCTTGACTAGATGGCCATACATAACCCAAATATCTTATCTTCTCTTGTCACTTTTTCGTATCTCTCCTGACATAGCCTAGGCCATATTTTGATGGCAAAAAGAGAAGGAAGACGCATGAAACAAAAAGAACAAAAAAAGTAAGAAGAAACTCTCTTCTAGAATTTTGATTCAATATCAAAGAAAATAGACTGAATATAATATTGGTCAAAAGGGCCATATTTATAGAGTAAAAGTCTTAACCTAAATTTTTAAGAAATCTGAAATAAAATAGAAAAAAGATTAAGGTAAAAATTAAAACTTTCAATTCATCTAGGATTCTTTTAGACTTTCATTGACCTATCAAACAATAGAATCTGGCTCCAAAATTAGACATGATAGTGAAGCATCAAACTCATAGAGCATGAAAAGAGCTTTCTGAATTGAGATCTTATAAGCAATTCTGATACTGAATGAGAGAGTTATGGCCATTCTAGCATGATAGGTTTAAAATCGACAGAATTATGTGCAATCAACCTGATTTCCGACTCTTTCGGACTCGATCCATCAAATCAAGGTATTTATCGACTAAGACATCTGCGTTATCTCCCCAAGCTGGGAAAAACTTGTCCTCAAGTTAAAAGTCTCCATTGCTTCCTTCAAGTAAGAGTAATTCATCTAAAGATTGATGCTGGTCTTTGGCTTTAGTTTAGAAAGATCCTCCTTCTTTATTTGCACTAGAATAATCTTCTGACGGTCCTTTTAGAATGAATAAGTATTCTGACGAATATCATAAGTGACACTATGATCATAATATCAAGATCTTCCTAAAAGTAGATGGCAAGCATCCATAGAAATAATGATGCATCAAACTTCATCAAAATACTTCTGTCTGATAGAAAATGATATAAGACAGTGACTATCAACAACCATCTTACTCTCTTTCCAAAACCATAATGGCTTAGAAGGCCGAGGATGCTTTTTAGTGATCAAGTTCAATTTAAAGACAACCTCCTAAGGATGATGTTCTCATAGCTACCTCTGTCGATGATGATCTTATAGATCTTTTCTTTAATGGTGCAGTAGGTATGAAAAATATTGGTCTATCTTCTTTCTTTTTTATTTAGAACAAGCAGATTTTTTCGAACAACTAGAGCCTCTCCTCTATCCCCAAATAGTAGAGAATCATCCTCCTCTTCACCTCCTTCATCATAAATAGGCTCTCAATCCTTGTCAGATAGCTCTTCATCTCTTATCAATAATTGCCTTCCAGACTGACCAATAGGTTCCATATGTGCCCAATCTCACCACAATTATAGCATCATAGCACAAAAGATGTAGCCGGAGCTTGCTTAGAGGACATTGCATCAATAGCACTACGAACAGGAGGGGTAGAAACTGGGTTGCATCGCATATCTTCTTGATTTTTTGGTGCTTAATTGCTCTGCATGGGAGGATCAGACCTACGCACAGGCCTTCATCATTGCTACTCCTTAACAACCATAGCACAATAGAAAGCCTCTTTGACCGTCCTAAGGAGTGAAGCCTCAAAGCATCTTGGATTGACTACCTTAGCCCACCAAGGTATCTCACCACCATTTGCTCTTTGTTCTCCATCAGATCATTTCTAGCGAACAGATGGTAGAACTCTTCTATGTATTCATCTATCGATCTATTTTCTTATTGAAGATTTTGCAGGTACTGATACAAAGACTATGTTTAGTTTAAGGGCAAAAATTACTCCTTCAATATCTTTTTCATCTTTTTGGAACCTTAGATCTTTGGTTTGTCTCTGTGCTTCCTGATCTTCTTCAACTGTTGCCACCAGACAGAAGTCCGATCCATCACCTTCTTGTCATCAAGTACATTCTTGTACTCGAAGGTGTGCTCAATCTAATCTAGTCAATCAAGGAACACCTCCATTTGTAGACGTCCAAACATTCAAGTAGATCTACTTTGACGGTATCATACCAATTGGTTGGTCACTCGTACGAGTTACCTTGACCTTTACATCAGTGCATGAGAATATCTCTATGAAAGTATTTCTCGAAATCTGAAGCTTTTCCATCAAATCTGTGATCTTTTGGTTCCACCTCGGATCTCGCATCTTGATTTTTTAACTGCATAAGATATGTAGTCAGTTTCATCACTTGTCTCCTTAAATCTTTGCACTCTATCATCATTTCCTACCCTTCTTGTGTGATTTCTTCAGGAGCCACCATTTGGTTTGTAGGTTGGTTCCGCTTATGGCCACCAGCACCACCTACCATCTCAACTATAGAAAAAAAACTATATTCAAGGATCGATTGGGCTCTGATACCAACTAACACAATCTAGAGCCACATTTTAATGGAAAAGAAAGAAGAAAGATGTACAAAACAAAGAGAACAACAAAAGTAAGAAGAAACTCTCTTCTAGAGTTTTGATTCAATATTAAAGAAAATAGATTGAATATAATGTTGGCCAAAAGGGCTGTATTTATAGAGTAAAGTCCTTATTTAAATGTCTAAAGAATCTGAAACAAAATAGAAAAAAGATTAAGACAAGGATTAAGACTTTCAATTCGTTTAGAATTCTTTTGGACTCCTGTGGACCTGTTAAACAATAGAATCTGACTCTAAAATTGAATGTAACGATAAAGCTCAGACTTATAGAGCATGAAAAGAACTTTCCGAATTAGGGTCTTATAAGCGATTCTGATATCGGATGAGAGAGTTACACTCATTCTAGTACGATAGGATCAAAATCAATAGGATCAGATGCAATCAGCCTGATTTTCGATCCTTTCGGATCTGATCCATCAAATCAAGGTATTTATCGGCTAAGATATCTATGTCATCTCCCCTTCTTTCTAAAACTCTCTTCCTATCTCCTATATCAATTATCTAGTAGTGGCTAGTCCTCCATGAACCTCCCAAGAAAAATCTAGATCCTCCCCATGAGCTCTAGCAGTTGAAGCTCCATCCCCCAATCTACTACCCCAACCCTTCTTCTTAGCTTCCAAAGGATTCTCCAATAATTATGCTCGAAGGATTCTCTGATCATTAAGGTAGGGTTAGCTGTGACACCATCTTGCCGATCTTCAAGCTAATGATGAGACCCATAGATACTCAAGGATTATGATAAGGAGACCATCAATCTAGAGAAGCTCAAATGAGAATATCTTTTTTTGCTATTTTTATTTTACAATCACCACTAATATTTAGGGTCTTATTGTATTTTTTTTCCAAAAGATTTTAATATTTTGACTATTTAAATAATATGCATATTAGCAATGTTTAAAACTAGACAGATATAGCAAACATTTCACCCTCCTTGTTTCTTCAATGAAGAATGAGAAGGCTGAGATTAAATTACAAATTCTAATTTGTCACTAGCTTTTTTTTATCTTCACTCTAGCAAACTTGCCAAGCAATTATCATAATAACTATAATGATCCTGAAACTATAATATAACTTGATAAAGTTACTAATCCTCTATTTGGTATGAAGGATAGATTAAAAAAAAAGAATAAAGAAGAAAGGATGGATGAAAGAAAGGATGGATAGAGGATGTTTGATAAAACATAAAAGAACATATGGGAATGATTTTATCTTTTGCTTAGTATAGGAGAAATAAAAGGATGAATGGATGATATTTGTAAATATTTGTACTAAACTACTCTTTGATAAAGAGTATTATTATTATTATTAATTTATAATACTTATTTATACCAAAAAAGTGGATCAATATATAAGTTATAATCTTTATAATTTATAATTAAATAAATTTTTAATTTAATTCAATAAATAATTTTATAAATTAATTATATATGAATAAATTTATTTATATATTAATTATATAAATAATTAATTAATTTATCATTTAATTTAAATAGTGAATTAATTTTATACAAATAGTTAACCAAAAGGTAGTGAATATAAATAAAAAATAGAAGACAATTTTAATTATTTACTCACAATTATGAAAATTATATGCTGAAGTAAAAATAATTCATAATAAAACTGAGTAGAATGGGTGCATAGTGTAAATAAGATAAAATTAAAATAAATAAAAAAATAAAAAAGTGTAAGAATTTTGCAAAATGTCAAAAGATAATTTGTCAATATAGAAACCCAACCCTTTATGCTTCATCCATCCTTCCTTATATTCCTCCAATTTATGAGGATGCAAAATGGTGAGCCTAGATGAATGGATAATCCCTCCTCATTCATCCTTTCTAAAATTTTTTGAACCAAATAATAAATGGAGATTATCCATCCTTTTAATCTATCCATCCTTCCTCTCATGATTCCAACCAAATATAGGATAAGTGTTGATACCAGTGATCTAGTTCAAATTCTACCCTTATCCAATTTTCAGCCAAGCTTTCTTTTATCCAAATTCTTAAACAAAAAAAAAACTATATTACCAAATTATGGTCCCCACAACTGTGGTCTTGGAACGGGCAAACTAGGGAAGATGTAATATTTTGCCTTTTTTTTGTACAAAGTGGTTGCCTATCCATGCCATTGCATTTGTCATCACAAGCATTTTAGCATTGCAACAAGCAATAACCCCTAAAATAGGCTCCTACAATCCGACATCCTAAAAGAAAGAAACTGTTGGCAAACTTAATTATTGATATTTTTTTTGGTATAAAAAGGCTGATTTAGACCCATGCTTTTAAATTTGTTAACTCAAACTCGGAGACCTATTTTGGGTCTTAATAGGGGACCCCTTAGGGTTTTTTTGGATGGTTAGACCCAAAATCCAATGAAATTTATAGCCCAAAAAATGACCTCAATAGATAATTTTTCTTCCTATAGTATTTGGACCAGTCCGATCAAAATTTGGCCTTGGATAGTCATAAAATAAGCCTAGTTCGGCCTATAATTCTATATTTTTGATAGTTGGGCCACGAATCCTATAGGATTTTGGGCCCAACTATCCAAATAGACTCTTAATAGGAGGGGCTCACAAATCATCTTCCTCTCTCTGTCATTTGTGATAGGGACAATGTGTGACTTGGCTGGAAAAACAAACCTTCATTATCTTGAAAGTAGTATATCGGTGGCACTTTGGAGTCTGAAGCTTCCAAATCTATTTTTGAGTTAATGTCTCTTCAATTGCCATTACAAAAGTAATTAGTACTCCTAGCATTTGAACTAGTAACTATTCCAAAAAATACTACTGTTGGTGCAAAAATCCGCCTGCGCCGGAGAAGCTGGAGTTGAGGAAGCCACGGTCGCCGCCGGGACCTGCAAGGGAAGTCTAAACCGGAGGTGGGGTTGCTCCGGCAAGACCCTCCGACGCTCAAGTCAGTTCTCTGCCTCAACAAGAATGGAGTGCTCGAACGGAGAATTTAGCAGAGTTTTGAGATAAGGCAAAAGAGCTTAAAAAAAATAACGTATCTGAGTCCCCCCTTTTATAGGCGGGGGAGGCAACGGACTGATGGCGACGTGTGTAACTGCCTGGTAGTGGGCCGTCCATGGTCAGGGGAATTGATTGCGAACGATAATGGAGCAGACACGTGGGTATCACCTTGACTTGCCACGTGGAATCCGTTATGAGGGGTGGAGCAGCGTCCGTCGTCAGGAGAATCGCATGGTATCCGTCGCAGAAGGTGGAGCAGGTCCGTGGCCGTTAGTGTGGCCTGCCAGGGGGATAATGGAGCTGTGCGGAGTCCGCCATAGGAAGTGGAGCAGGGCGGCCATGGCTGCTGCGGCTTGTCAGGGAATGATGATACTGCGTGGAGTCCGCCACAGGAGGTGGAGCAGGGTCGCGGCCATTTTGAGGGCCTGTCAGGGGGCGTGGATCTGTCGATTGAAGCTCGGCAATGGTCGGAGCCATCGTGAGCGGAGCCGGCTCCCGTAGGAGTCCGGGCGGAGCCGTGACGATGGCGGCAGAGCCCGGCTCCCGTAGGAGTCCGGGCGAAGCTGTGCTGATGTCGTCGGTGGAGCCCGGCTCCCGTAGGAGTCCGGGCGGAGCTGCGCTGCAAACAAAGTCAAGGGTGAAGTCCGGCTCTGATAGGAGTCCGGATTGAGCTTACCAGCAATTGATATTGAGAGCGGAGCCCGGCTCCCGTAGGAGTCCGGGCGGAGCTGTTCTGATGTCGGCGGCGGAGTCCGCTCCCGTAGGAGTCCGGGCGGAGCAGCGCTTGCTGATGGCGGTGGAGCCCGGCTCTCGTAAGAGTCCGGGCGGAGCTGTGCTGATGTCGTCGGTGGAGCCCGACTCCCGTAGGAGTCCGGGCGGAGCTGCGCTGCAAACAAAGTCAAGGGTGAAGTCCGGCTCTGATAGGAGTCCGGATTGAGCTTACCAGCGATTGATATTGAGAGCGGAGCCCTGCTCCCGTAGGAGTCCGGGCGGAGCTGTTCTGATGTCGGCGGCGAAGTCCGCTCCCGTAGGAGTCCGGGCGGAGCAGCGCTTGCTGATGGCGGTGGAGCCCGGCTCCCGTAAGAGTCCGGGCGGAGCTGTGCTGATGTCGTCGGTGGAGCCCGGCTCCCGTAGGAGTCCGGGCGGAGCTGCGTTGCAAACAAAGTCAAGGGTGAAGTCCGGCTCTGATAGGAGTCCGGATTGAGCTTACCAGCGATTGATATTGAGAGCGGAGCCCGGCTCCCGTAGGAGTCTGGGCGGAGCTGTTCTGATGTCGGCGGCGGAGTCCGCTCCCGTAGGAGTCCGGGCGGAGCAGCGCTTGCTGATGGCGGTGGAGCCCGGCTCCCGTAAGAGTCCGGGCAGAGCTGTGCTGATGTCGTCGGTGGAGCCCGGCTCCCGTAGGAGTCCGAGCGGAGCTGCGCTGCAAACAAAGTCAAGGGTGAAGTCCGGCTCTGATAGGAGTCCGGATTGAGCTTACCAGCGATTGATATTGAGAGCGGAGCCCGGCTCCCGTAGGAGTCCGGGCGGAGCTGTTCTGATGTCGGCGGTGGAGTCCGCTCCTGTAGGAGTCCGGGCGGAGCAGCGCTTGCTGATGGCGGTGGAGCCCGGCTCCCGTAAGAGTCCGGGCGGAGCTGCGCTTGCTGATGGTGGTTCCGCCGTGGGTTCCGGCTGTGGGTAATTTATACCCAACACCAGTCCCCCTACATCCGAGTTTTGAATTTCAAACGAAGGAAGTACACAGAAGTACAGCCGGAACCATCCCTTCGAATCCCGCGCCCTGTCGCTCCCAGATATTTTGGCATTAAATGAGCGCGTGCCGGAGTCTTTTCGAATTGGGGCGGTACGAGGGGACGCTTCGAAGACCCCGCAGGTACGCTGTCCTAGGTACGGCGTAATTATGGCCCTGCCAACCGCCTGCCGCCTTCAGCCGTCTGCCACGGAGGGTGGGACACGTGTCGGATGCGGACTGGCCTGGGGGGATTCGAGATCATTATGGCGCCGGATCCCAGGGTCTATTTAAACTCATCCTCCCCCCTTTCAGGCGTCCCACTCCGCTTCTGATTTCTTGCCGGCGTCTGTCATCTCCCTGAGAGTCTGCTCTAGCGAACGCCCTCTCGAGCCGTAGGCGCCTTCCGTTCCTCGCTCCCCAGGCCCCCAGAGCAGGATAGGTTAGTGCCCACCTTCTCCTTCTTATCGCTTAGGGTCCTCTCCTCCTTCCTCTTCTTTCGTGTCCTCAACTGAGTTGACTTCCGGCGTCCCCCTCCTTTCTCGGCTTGCATTTCTAGGGCCCTTTAGGTTCTCCCCCAAAGAAAAATGTCTTCCGATTCTTCTTCCCCCGAAAGCCCTGGGAGTTCTTCTGCTTCAAACCCCCAGGCCCCTGTCTCTGCGGATGAACCCGCGTTTGGGGCAGGGTCTCGCCCGATCTTCGCACCGGGCGCTATTCCTTGTTCGTCGACTCCGGACGAACTTCTCCTGATAAGGGCTCGGTACGGGGTCCCTTCAGAGTACGATCTGGAGCTTCCTGGCCCCTCCGACCGGGCCAGCGCTCCCCCTCCTGGTCGCTTCTGTTTGTACCAGGAGGCATTCCGTGCCGGACTCCGGCTTCCGCTCCCAGCTTTTGTTGCCGCCTTCTTTCGTTTCTTAGACATTTCTCTCGCTTCTATCGCCCCGAATTCCTTTAGATTTTTGATAGGGTTTCTCTCCCTCTGTCACATAGCCGAGGTCCAGCCTTCCCTCTCCCTGTTCAGACATTTCTACACTTTCAAACGTCATCCTTCAGCGAAGGATTGGTGGTACTTCTCCCCCCAGTTCGGTAAGAAGGGGTTGCTGAAGGGCGCCCCTTCTTCGATTCACAACTGGAAGGGGAAATTTCTCTTCATTTACTGCCCGACCCTGGAATTGGGCTTGCCCCCTTGGGGGTCTCTGAGGACGACCTTCAGGCCGCCCAGAAGCTCCTGAGTTACCCCGCTCCTTCCCTTCCAAACCTACTGAGGGAGCCGCTTCTCTTCAACATCGGCCTGAGCCCTCAAGATCCAGCAAGTATACATCTTTCCTTTTCTTATCTTCTTCTTCCCTCTCTTCCTTTCTCTCTCCTTTTTCCTCTTTTCTCTTTCTCTTTTCTTTTTCCTCTTTTCTCTTTCTCTTTTTTCTTTCTTCTCTTTTTTTTCTTTTTTTCTTTTTTTTCGGGCTGATTGGTGCTGCTTTTTCCTTCTTCTTTTCTTTTCTCATTTTTTTTTTTTTTTTTTTTTAGCAATGGACGCCGAAGCCACACGGATGCTCGCCAAGGCCATGAGAGCCCAGAAAAGGAAGGGCGCGACGACTTCCGGCTCGGCGAAGAGGGCCAGGGTGGAGGAGACGAGCTTGGCCGCGCCCGTCCAGGCGACCCCGACGATCGACATTCCTTCGGATGCCGAGCCAGCGGCCCCCCGGGCTCCCCCAGGGAGCCCACCGACTGGGGTCCCTATTCCGGAGGTCTGCCCCGCAGAGGCGCCTGCCACGGGGAGGAGGAGAAAATCGGTGGCCCGCAGGTCGAGCAGCCACCGAGCCGCTGCAGACGAGTCCGTCTGCTCCGAGGGGGGATCGGAGAACCCCTTCAACGACAAGGCCCTAATCTGCCGGCTGCTCGATGGTTGCATCCTGTCCGATGTCGTGGAGAGGATCGACCGTGCCGATCCCGAGCAGCGGGCCTGGGACACCTTAGGGTCCTTTCTTGAGGTAAGCGGATTTTTACTTGCTCAGTTGCTCGGTCTTTGTTGTAATTCTCTATCTGTCTTTGCAGATCGGGCACCAGCTCTTCGCCTATGTTGAGGCGTCAGGCCGCATGAGAAGGGATCTTCTTCGGGCGGAAGAGCGCTGCCAAGACGAGGTTGCTCGTCTTCAAGCGAAGACGGCCGAGGTGGCCGCCCTCCGGGAGGCTCTGGAGAGAGAGAGACAAGACCGGGAAGAGGAAAGGCGAGTTCGGGAGGAGGAGAGGCGAAGTTTGGAGGAGTCGGCAAGGAAGGCGGAGGCCGAGGTCGCCCATCTGGCCGAGCAAACTCTGGTTCTGGTCTCAGAGGCCAGGACCCTTGCAGTGGAGGAGTTCAAGACCTCCGCGGAGATGAGGGAGCTGAACGTCCAGTTCGGCCTGGAGGCGTTCACCAAGGGGTTCGAGCTCTGCCGAGAGAGGATGGCCAGCAGATATCCCGACCTTGATCTCGGCTTCTTGGAGGAGTCTGACGACGAGGCCGCCCCTCCGTCCGCCGCCGTCGCAGCTGCGCCCCCCGCGCCGAGCTCTCCACCCCCTGCCCCCGAGGTCTGAGACCTCCGATCTTGTATCTTTCCTTTGTCGCCATATTTTCCTTCCGCTTGTCTTCAAAATTAATCAATAAAGTCGAACTTCTTATTGTGGATGACCTTTCCTTCCCCCTGCTTCTTCTTTACTGCCTTTCTTCTTGTAAAGAGTTGGTCTCTGACGTTTGCATCTTCCGCTGGCAGCGTCCTGCCGAAGCACTTCCCTTGCCCCTGGGGGTCCCGCTGAAGTCAACTATCCAACGGCTAAAAAAGGAGGTCCTCCACTTGACGAAGAAGTTGAAAAAGTCGGAGGGCGAGCTCTGCCAGGCGAAAAAATGCTATTCCGAGGCCGCCGCTGAGGCCGCCCACTTCAGGAGTCTCCAAGTGAAGGCAATCATGGACTACAGCCGGAGGAAGGCGAACTTTGTGAAGGAGCTCGAAGAATGCACGAAGAGCGCCAGCGACCGAACTTGGGCTCAAGAGGCCAGGATCAGCGCCCTTAAAGTGGAGCTGTCGGCTGCCAAGAGGAGGATCGGCCAGCTGGAAGGGAACTCACCCCGGCTCACAGCGCGGGATGAGCAGATATGGTCGCAAAAAGTTTCCGACCTCCAGAAGCAGCTTCAAGATGCCGAGATGAGCCACGATGTGCAGCGGGCCAGCTGGCGCCGACAGGTAGAGGAGCGCAAGGGGAGATTCCGTCGAGCGGCGGATGAGGTAGTCCGTCTCCAGAGGCAGTTGGTTACTAGGGCGCAGCTAACGCCCATGATAACGAAGAGCTCCGAGCCCTGAGAGGCTCTGTCGAAGGGATTTCTGTCTCCCTTGGGGAGAAGACAGCTGAGCTTCAACAAGTAAAAATTCAACTGGGACTTGAGCGGAAGGCCATCGCGGACGCAGAGGCGGAGTCCGAAGTTTTGCGGAAGTGGCATCGGGAAGCGGAGGCTGAGAGCCGACGACTTCGTCAGGCGCTCTAGGATATGCTGCAAAAGAAGGAAGAACTAGAGGAAATGGTGGAGACCCTGAGGCAGTCCTGGTCGGGGGATGGAGGTGATCACCCTATGTTAGAGGGAGCAGGACCTCCTTAGAGTTCTTTAGTAGTCACCCCCCTTTTGTAGCTGCCCCCCTTTTCTTTTCTTGTCGTTTTGTCCCTCTTTTTCTGGCCGTCCTAGCCCTGTAGCACATATATCGGAAATGAGAAAAAGGCATTTTGTGTTACCTTGTCCGCATGTAGCACTAATATTGTCGTTCGTTGACCCTTTCTCGTTGTTTGGCCTGTTTGGCTTAGAGGTCGCCGTGGGAAAGGGCTCTTCCCTTCCATCCGATCTCGTCATGTGGCCGAGCCTTGCCACCATTTTTAACCCTTGCTGGCGAAGTGGCGGATGGAGCCCGGCTTTCTTAGGAGCCCGGGCGAAGTCTTTCTTGGGGGCGGAACCCGGCTCCCGTAGGAGTCCGGGTGAAGCTTTACCTGGCGGCGGAACCCGGTTCCCGTAGGAGTCCGGGTGAAGCTTTACCTGGCGGCGGAACCCAGCTCCCGTAGGAGTCCGGGTGAAGCTTTACCTTGGCGGCGGAACCCGGCTCAAGTAGGAGTCCGGGCGAAGCTTTACCTTGGCGGTGGAACCCGGCTCCCGTAGGAGTCTGGGTGAAGCTTTACCTGGCGGCGGAACCCGGCTCCCGTAGGAGTCTGGGTGAAGCTTTACCTTGGCGGCGGAACCCGGCTCCCGTAGGAGTCCGGGTGAAGCTTTACCTGGCGGCGGAACCCGGCTCCCGTAGGAGTCCGGGTCTTCCATTTTGCTTGAGCCGGTCGCGAGGTTCTCGTCATCAGCCTGGCTTGTGGGGGCGCGTTAGGGCGCTGTAAGGCCTCTCCCCCCTCCGGTCTAAAAGAACCGGGCCTTCAACTTTGCTCATGTCAGGACGAGGTTCTCCTCCTGTTCCTGACATGGCTATGGGGGCACATTAGGGCATTGCAAGGCCTCTCCCCCCATCCGGTCTAAAAGAACCGGGCCTTCGACTTTGCTCAAGTTAGGGCGAGGTTTTCCTCCTGTCCCTAACAGGGCTGTGGGGGCACATTAGGGCATTGTAAGGCCTCTCCCCCCATCCGGTCTAAAAGAACCAGGCCTTTGACTTTGCTCAAGTTAGGGCGAGATTTTCCTCCTGTCCCTAACAGGGCTGTGGGGGCACATTAGGGCGTTGTAAGGCCTCTCCCCCCATCCGGTCTAAAAGAACCGGGCTTTTGACTTTGCTCATGTCAGGACGAGGTTCTCCTCTGTTCCTGACATGGCCGTTGTTTTTTGGAGAGGTCATATCCAGTCATAATACATCCGCGTTAAGCAGGGGGAGTGCGTTGGCTAGAAAGAAAAGTAGATTCAAAACGAAACAGTAAGCAATACATTTACAGTTCTCCCGCTCCTCCTTGAGGCCCTCCGGCGATGGAGTCGATGGTTCCGATAGGAGGCCGATCCCCGGGCTGTTCCTCCCTCTTCTGCGGTTCGGGCGGTGGGAGGGCTCTTGGCCGGTCTCCTCTACCCTCAGGCCTGTGGCGGATGAATCTGTCGAGCCGACCTCGCCGGATGAGCTCCTCGATCTCGTCCTGGAGCTGGATGCACTCCTCGGTGTCGTGGCCGTGGTCGCGGTGGTAGAGGCAGAACTTGTTGGGGTTGCACTTCCCGGGGTGCGTGCGCATCCTCTCCGGCCTAGGGATCAGCTCCCTGACCTCCATCAGTACCTGGGCCTTCGAGGCGTTGAGGGGGGCGTAGCTGTGGAACTTCCCTGACGGGGAACCCCGCCGAAACCTGTTGTCCGGGCTTCTCTGCCTGCGTGCCCGGGGTGGAGTATGGGCGCGCTTGTGCCCAGGAGGGGATCGGGAGCAAGGTCGGGCTTCCTTTGGCCTCTTCTCAACTGTGGGCTTGCCAGAATCTCCCACCTGGCGCTCCCTTGCAGTCTCTTCATCCTTCATTTTGAAGGCCTCTTCCGCTCGGGCGTATCCTTCAGCCCGAGCCAGCAGATCAGTGAAATCCCTGGGGTACTTCTTCTCCAGGGAGTACAAGAGATCATTCTTCTGAAGGCCACCTTTCAGGGCGGCCATGGCCACTGACTGGTCCAAGTTTCGGACCTCCAACGCCGCGATGTTGAAGCGGTTGATGTAGGCCCGTATGGACTCCCCTTCCCTCTGCTTGATGTTGATGAGGGACTCCGAACCTTTCTGGGGACGTCGGCTGCTGACAAAATGGGCCACGAATTGGTGGCTCATTTGGTCGAAGGAGAAGATGGTACCCGGCTTCAGTGCAGAGTACCAGTTTCTTGCTGCTCCCTTCAAAGTAGACGGGAAAGCCCGGCACAAGATGGCGTCGGGGGCACCATGAAGCAGCATCATTATTCGGAAGGCCTCCAGGTGGTCCACCGGGTCCGACGTCCCGTCGTAGCTTTCAAACTGGGGGAGCTTGAAGTTCGGCGGGATCGGTTCCTGCATAATCATTTGGGAGAAGGGAGGGTCAGTGCAGATATCCTCACCGTAAGCGGGAGGCGCATGGCGGAGTTCTTCGATCCGCCGGTTCATCTCCTGGAGCCTCCGGTCCAGGAAATCCTCTCGACTTCGAGTCTCGAGGGTCCGTTGGCAGAACGAGGGCAGGGATCTCCCAGGGGTGGAGCCGTGGTCCGACTGAGGGCTCTCCACCCTCAGATTCGCCTTCTCGGGAAGGACGGGGCGGCTAGCCCAGGTGGCCCGCCCCACCGCCGGGTTCTGGCATTCCGGAGATGCCCCTTCTGGATGCGCTGACGCCTGCGGTGGCTGCTGCTGCATCGCCTGTACGGCCTCGATGAGGCCCTTGACCTGCTGCGCCAGCAAGTCAAACTGCTCCGCGCCGACCGCCGTCGCCGGAGGGGGAGGAGAGGCTGGCTGAGACACGGGAGGGGAGGCCGGAGCCTGAGATCTGGCCGCGGAGGCCGTGGACCGCCAGGTGGACGCCCTGCGCGGAGGCATCGGGTGTCGATCTCGCAGGGGAGGATTAGGAGTAGATGATGGAGAGATGGCCGGAGGTGGCTCCGTTGAGCGCTCCTTCAAGAACAAGGGTGCTGCGAAGACACAGGACCCTTCCTCTAGCGCCAATCCTGTTGGTGCAAAAATCTGCCTGCGCCGGAGAAGCTGGAGTTGAGGAAGCCACGGTCGCCGTCGGGACCTGCAAGGGAAGTCTAAACCGGAGGTGGGGTTGCTCCGGCAAGACCCTCCGACGCTCAAGTCAGTTCTCTACCTCAACAAGAATGGAGTGCTCGAACGGAGAATTTAGCAGAGTTTTGAGATAAGGCAAAAGAGCTTAAAAAAAATAACGTATCTGAGTCCCCCCTTTTATAGGCGGGGGAGGCAACGGACTGATGGCGACGTGTGTAACTGCCTGGTAGTGGGCCGCCCATGGTCAGGGGAATTGATTGCGAACGATAATGGAGCAGACACGTGGGTATCACCTCGACTTGCCACGTGGAATCCGTTATGAGGGGTGGAGCAGCGTCTGTCGTCAGGAGAATCGCATGGTATCCGTCGCAGAAGGTGGAGCAGGTCCGTGGCCGTTAATGTGGCCTGCCAGGGGGATAATGGAGCTGTGCGGAGTCCGCCATAGGAAGTGGAGCAGGGCGGCCATGGCTGCTGCGGCTTGTCAGGGAATGATGATACTGCGTGGAGTCCGCCACAGGAGGTGGAGCAGGGTCGCGACCGTTTTGAGGGCCTGTCAGGGGGCGTGGATCTGTCGATTGAAGCTCGGCAATGGTCGGAGCCGTCGTGAGCGGAGCCCGGCTCCCGTAGGAGTCCGGGCGGAGCCGTGACGATGGCGGCAGAGCCCGGCTCTCGTAGGAGTCCGGGCGAAGCTGTGCTGATGTCGTCGGTGGAGTCCGGCTCCCGTAGGAGTCCGGGCGGAGCTGCGCTGCAAACAAAGTCAAGGGTGAAGTCCGGCTCTGATAGGAGTCCGGATTGAGCTTACCAGCAATTGATATTGAGAGCGGAGCCCGGCTCCCGTAGGAGTCCGGGCGGAGCTGTTCTGATGTCGGCGGTGGAGTCCACTCCCGTAGGAGTCCGGGCGGAGCAGCGCTTGCTGATGGCGGTGGAGCCCAGCTCCCGTAAGAGTCCGGGCGGAGCTGTGCTGATGTCGTCGGTGGAGCCCGGCTCCCGTAGGAGTCCGGGCGGAGCTGCGCTGCAAACAAAGTCAAGGGTGAAGTCCGGCTCTGATAGGAGTCCGGATTGAGCTTACCAACGATTGATATTGAGAGCGGAGCCCGGCTCCCGTAGGAGTCCGGGCGGAGCTATTCTGCTGTCGGCGGCGGAGTCCGCTCCCGTAGGAGTCCGGGCGGAGCAGCGCTTGCTGATGGTGGTGGAGCCCGGCTCCCGTAAGAGTCCGGGCGGAGCTGTGCTGATGTCATCGGTGGAGCCCGGCTCCCGTAGGAGTCCGGGCGGAGCTGCGCTGCAAACAAAGTCAAGGGTGAAGTCCGGCTCTGATAGGAGTCCGGATTGAGCTTACCAGCGATTGATATTGAGAGCGGAGCCCGGCTCCCGTAGGAGTCCGGGCGGAGCTATTCTGATGTCGGCGGCAGAGTCCGCTCCCGTAGGAGTTCGGGCGGAGCAGCGCTTGCTGATGGCGGTGGAGCCCGGCTCCCGTAAGAGTCCGAGCGGAGCTGTGCTGATGTCGTCGGTGGAGCCCGGCTCCCGTAGGAGTCCGGGCGGAGCTGCGCTGCAAACAAAGTCAAGGGTGAAGTCCGGCTCTGATAGGATTCCGGATTGAGCTTACCAGCGATTGATATTGAGAGCGGAGCCCGGCTCCCGTAGGAGTCCGGGCGGAGCTGTTCTGATGTCGGTGGCGGAGTCCGCTCCCGTAGGAGTCCGGGCGGAGCAGCGCTTGCTGATGGCGGTGGAGCCCGGCTCCCGTAAGAGTCCGGGCGGAGCTGCGCTTGCTGATGGTGGTTCCGCCGTGGGTTCCGACTGTGGGTAATTTATACCCAACAACTACTAATCCTATAACAAAACTACTCATTCCTCATAATGCAAAAGAAGCCATTGCTTTTTTTTTTTTTTGAAAATAGAAAAAAGAAAAACTCTCTCGCCATCTTGTATGCTCCCACACTTTCAAAGACCCCCCTCCTTGCACATGGACCTTTGAAAAAGCTTCATTCTGGAATGCCTAACTAAAAGCCAAGCTCGATCTTGCTCTCATGTGAAATGTGAGTTGAATCTTTGGAGGCTGGTCCTCGAAAGTAAGGATGCTTTGAATGGTTTTATGATACTGAATGATTAAAAATTTAAATGATGTTGCCTCTTAACAAACATATTTTAATTTTTGTATCATTTATTTTTATATCTTATTTTTAAAAAAAATCAAATATATATTTATTAACAATGAGAGTATAGGAGCTATAGGGTGGAAACAATAAACTCTAATGAGAGTAGGGTTTCACATGTATCAGATTTTGAGAATTTTGTCTGTACTTATTTTTGGTACATGATGGAGGTGATGCCTAGAAGAAGTCCAGTGAAACTCTACTCCGAATGCATCGATAGCCAAAATCCTCCTTAGGGCTATTGGAATAGATGTTGAGTATCCAAGAGAGCATCTCTCTCCAATGCCTGTCTAACGATCCAATCCGCCGCTTGATTTCCCTCCTGATATATATATGGGCAGCCTTGAACATGAAGATGGCTTGCTTCCACTAGAGATGTCCTTCAATAGTGGATTTCCAGCATTCCTACACGTAGAATGGGAGTTAATCCAAGATATTACCATGGTAACCTGTTGCACCCTGAAATGGAGAATTGCATTGCTAATTAGGGTATACTCAGGCAGCCAGCAACTCGGCATATGGCATAGCACATGATATAAGCCATTTTCCAGTAGCCCTCAAGAGGTGCCCCTGCTCATCCCTTATTACAAAACCATATAGCCTTATCACCATACACAGATCCACCAAAATTGACCTTTAAAATCCTAAGGAGAGGGGGTAGCTCATGAACAGATATAATAGAAAGGTACGAAGAAGAATGCATAATAGAGCTACCCTAAGGCCTTGACTGTGTAACGAGGCCAGCTTGAGAGTCAACGAAGCTCAAATCAGCAAGAAAACATTAGGTCTTTCTTACTAGATGGGTAGGAGTTGTGCTAACAGCCTAAAATGGCCTCTTATTCCTAATTACCGTCCATGATAGCTGTATGGTAAAAGCCATGAGAGACTGAGTCCTCTTCTACCAAGCCATTGGCCAAACTTTTGACCAATGCTAGTAAGAAAGTAGGACAAGGCCATTACCCCAATCATACAGATCATAGATGAATCGTAACAAGCATCATGTATCTTTAGATTATACTAAGGGTGTAATTGATTCAAGATTAGTTGAGTAGCTAGAGGTTCGAGTTCGACTCAATTCCAAATACTAAGGCTTGAAACTCGACTCAAGATTAATCAAGCCTTAATATCCAAGCTCGAACTCAACTTAATCAAACAGAAGAAAATAATACTCAAGATCAACTCAACTTGACTCAAATATCAACTGAGTCATACTTAACTTTGAGTTCAAGCTCAAATACGAGCATTAGTCATAATTAAAAAAATAATTATAATAAAATAAAATATTTATATTTAAATATTAAATTAATCATATATGTTGCGGTCAACTCTCTGTTGCCTATCGTCGGTGAAGAGTACCTGCAAAACAACATCCTCACAGACCGGAATTGTGTCCGGCGGAGACCCTCCGATGCCTAAGTTAGAGAGGGAATTGGTGAATAGTATATTTGAATGTTTAGAGTAGTAGAGCTTTGGCTCTGAATTATCCTACTGGTACTATTCTCTTATCCTCTTTTTATAGATAATTCTGATGTAACCATCGAGCACGTGGTCTCATTTTTTATGGTACTAAATTATCGGACCATTATTGTGGAGTTAGTAGATCGTTAATTCCTACTAATTACCATGATACATAATTAATAACCGTTTACAATGGTTAGGATGTGTTAGACAAATAGGCCAACTATATGTTGGTCGGTAGTAGTAAGTCGGTAGGAGATCCGAATGACCATTTGTTGGTAACTCTAATGTGCTGATGGTCTTCGATCGGAGGTTAATCAAGTTGTTTGTTGTTGGTCATTAATAGCCGATTATCGGTTGGTTGACAGACTATGAGTTGGTGTAGTGTGCTTGTGCGGCCGACGTAGAGTCGGAGTCGGGGGTTAGTTGATTTGCCCCAACAATTGCCCCCCACTCTCAAGTCCAAGGTGATCCAATGTGCATATCATCGTGTGATCTGTCACATTGGATGAAGGGAGTCATCATGTGTCACCTCAAACCCCGACTTGACTGCTAGTCTTTTTGGAGTATAAAAGTCGGCTGTTTTGTCATTTCGGTAGCTGCAGAATCATCATTAAACTGTCATGTTGACAGAACAGTCGTATCGGATATCCGTATTGGACGTTGTTTCACGAATATGATTCGGCATCAGTTGGTACAATTCTGACAAATAGATTTCATCCACGTGTCAGAACCCACATTGGATCGGAGCTGTTCATGCAGATGATGGGAGGTGGCACGATCAGGAGCAGGTGCATCGAACCGTCTGACCAATGATCGGTCAGGATGCTACCACGTGTCATCTGATGAGACCTCGATTTGATCATTTTCATCCTGACCATTGAGGGATCCTATATATATATGGTCGCTTTAGGCTAGCTTTTAGTTTTCATTTTATCTTCTCTACTGCAGAAATTCTATCAAAGGATCATCCCAGTGCTCGAAGACTTCTTTTCTTGTCTTCTTTTTTGAGTTTCAGGTTAAGCCTTTTTGTCTTTCCTTCTTGGGTCTTTTTTGTTTTCTTTAGTCTTCTTCTCTTATGGCTAGGACTTCTTCCTCTTGGGATGGTCGGTCGGAGAATCCAGCTGACGACTCCTCATTGGATCCAGAAGTGGAGGCTTCTTCACTTTCGGAACCGAACGTTAAGCGGCTCCAGGAGCAATATCGCATCCTAGAGTAGTATCAACTCTTCGTACCTGGCACTGATAGTCGGGTGAACTCCCCTCCTTCGAGTCAGATGGCCTTTTAAGTTGAAGATCTTCGGGCAGATCTTCGATTTTGATTCCAGAGTTCGTCCGAAATATTTTGGATTACTATGGTTTTTGTCCTGCCTAGCTGGTACTAAATTCGGTCCGATTAATAATCAAGTTTGCTTTGTTGTGTCGGTTACTATCGATCGAACCTCATCCTTCCCTCTTTCGTGCTTTTTTTGTTCTCCGACCCCATCCAAAGGCCAAGGAGTGATGGTTCTTCAACCCACGAAAAGGCCTTTCTTTCATTACCGATCTTTCATCGTCCATCCATGGATGGAAGAACCAATTCTTTTTTGCTTCTTCCTCGCTTCCTTGGGGCTTTCCTTCATGCTGGGGCGATCCAAGGACCGGTCCCAACGATAACAGTCGGGTGGAGGTCAGCAATCGAGAGGACTTTCATCGATTGAAAGATATGGTGGTCCTACCGCAGAGGGAGCTTATGATTGAATAGGCTCTCTACGACACTGACCTCAGTTCGGTCACCAATTTAGGTATAGTATAGTCGGTCACTTTCATTTTTATTTTTCTTTTGTTTGTTTCTGAATAGTGCTAACTTCCTTGTTCTGATTGCAGCCATGTAGCTAAGGGCGTGAGTATCGAGCACCAACATCCGTCAACACACTATCAAGAAGAGGGCAGCGTCCGAGGCTAGACCTTCCTGACCGTTGAAGAAGGGTCGGGCTTCTACTGCCGCACCAGCTGGGGAACCCGATGTACCACCTTCATCGGTTCCTGAACTGGTTCTGATGTTGTCAGCCCCGATAGCGCTCCCCAACGTGCCGTCAACTGAAGAAGGGATGGCAGGTGAAGACGGAGCTGCCACTGTACCATCGATAGTTCCATCGACTGAGGTTCGGGCCGAGGTGGAGGCCACGGTCGAACCTGAACAGTCAACGACTGCACCAGTCACTTCTCGAGCGGGGCTTTCTCAGGTGTAGTCAAGCTCTAGTTTTCCCGCATTCTCCAACGCCAGACTGCCGACAAAAGATCAGGGGAAGGCACCGACGGTTCGACAGAGGATGCAGCATCGGAGGGTCACATGGTCTACTTCAACATCAGAGTGCCTGGAGATGAGTCAGCTTTGGCCAATCTAACATTGGTCAGGCGGCTCATCCAAACCGCTCTTCTCCTGACTGATCGGGAGAATAGAAGAAATCGGATAGTGGCTGAGATGTTCTCGTCTTTTTACCTGACGATACTTGGGGTAAGTTTCTTTTACTCTTTTTTTTATCTGACTCATCTTCAATTTGCAGTTGGTCCATGACATGTTCGACCTGAAGGCCGACTACGGAAAAATTGCCGACTTCCATCAAGTGAATAAGGTGGCAGCCGTCGATGCTGAGAAGGCAGCTGACCTCGAACAACTTTGAGGGGTGGCCGAGTGGGGGGCAAAACTTCAGGAGGAAGTCCCTCGCTTGTCTGACGACCTTCAATCTTCTGGAGTTGAGCTTGAGTCGGCTCATCAAAATATCTTGACTTTTGAGTCAAAAATCAAAAGTAAGAAATATTTCATCCATCGGCTTCGATGGGAAAGAGACAGATCATTGCTGAACTCAAAGCCGAACGTGGATGACATCGGGCCAACCTGAAAAGGTTGGCACTGGCTGATGAGGAGTTGTCTTCCACACGAGCTAATGCAGAACTGGCAAAGGTGGAAGCAAAGTCGGTGAGGGAGGCCTTGAACCGGGTGATCGAAGATTTTAAAATTTTGAAAGAATTCAAAGAAGAGATCCTCGAAGGTGGGTTTGCCTCCTATTGCGTTGGGTATGAAGACGGTCGAGATGCGATCGAAAAATTATACCCGGACCTCAACTTGAGCAGCGTCGTCCCTTCAATATCGAAAGATGGAGCTGCTGAAGAAGAAACCGCACCGACCCAAGCTGGAACACCGACTGTGCCAGAAGTTGTCCAAGTCTCCGACGCTACACTGGGGCCAAAAGATAAGGACGATGACGAATCATGATCGGTGTAATCTTTTATTTTTTTTTTTGTAATTAAATACTTGTAATCGGACTTCAGTCCAATTTTGTAATCTCTTTTTGGCAATAAATGAAAAGAACTTTTTTCTAAGTACAAACTCTTTCTTTTGTATGTCTGCAATGTAGAGTAATTATTTAGCTACCAAACATCAATCGGTGAACCGAATGTTCGATAGTACTTATAGGATCATCTGTTAGTTGTATATTTATTTGACATACTTATAAAAATTAGGATAAATGATAATAAGCTAAATACCCTGCATCCAACTTTTAGTCAGATTCGTTCGTCAAGTCATCTGATAATCGGTGGCAAGCCGAATATCCTTCGACTAGCCGTAGCCAAGTTAGTATAATTTCAATCCGATCTTGATCGTATTGGTATAATATTCTACTTAATTAGGGCTAAGTTGGCATAATAGTCTTTCGACTATGATCGGCTTTTACAGTGAAAAACTGAAATATATTTTGTACCGAGACATAGTCGGTATTACGGCTTTTACAGTGAAAGTTAGTATAATTGGTGTCAGTTTTTATAATGAAAAATCGAGGTAGATTCTGTGCCGAGATATAGTCGATAGTTTGGCTTTTACAGTGAAAACCAAAATATGATCGATGGTTGATTGAAATTGACCGTTCACTTATCGATCCAAAATCATTTCGTAGTCGATTGAAACTCGCGATTCTGAAATTCAGTATTTCATTCTGAATAATGTGTACATGAAAAATTTTATTGATGATACATCTTTAAATTGTCAGCATTCCATATTTGGAGAATAGCCGACCCTTCAAGAGTTTCTAACCAATATGCATCCGGTCTGAGTGTTTCAGCTATTCTATAAGGTCCTTCCCAATTCGAAGATAGCTTTTCTTGATCCAGAGATTTTAAGATTTCTGCTTTCCTAATTATCAAGTCTTCTGATTGGAAGACCTTCGGCTTAACTCTTGCATTATAGTACCAGACTACCCTTTGCCGATATGCAGCCATCCGAACTTAAGCTTGCCGTCGGACTTCTAGAAGTAGATCTAGATCGACTCTTTGACATTCAAAATTGCTTGGCTCATTGTATTGTTCAACCCTCATTGATGGTAATCTGATCACGAGCAGGATCATTGCTTCTATTCCATAAGCCAAATTAAATGATGATTCTCCTGTCGGAATGCGAGGAGTCATTCGGTATGCCCATAAGATTGGATATAGTTTTTCTACCTAGAGGTCTTTAGCTTTATTCAATCAGATTTTGAGTCCATGCAGAATCATTTGGTTAGTTACCTCCACCTCTCCATTTGATTGTGGATGACCGACTGATGTTAGTTTGTGCGTAATATAAAATTTCGTACAAAACTCTTTGAAGTTCTGATTGTTGAATTGCCGACCATTGTCAGTGATGATAATGTGTGGCAAACCGAATCTGTATATAATAGATTTTTGAATGAAGTCTTCCATCTTACTTTCAGTGATTTGTGCCAGAGATTCAGCTTCTACCCATTTGGTGAAGTAATCGATAGCGACCACTATGAACTTCCTCTGATCAGATGCTGGAGGGAAAGGACCAAGTATATCAATTCTCCACTGTGTGAAGGGCTATGGTGCAATAATCGATGTTAGTTGGCTAACCGGTTGGTGTTATATATTTGCATATTTCTGACATGGTTCACACCTTCAAAAAGCTCAGCCGCATCTTTCTTCATGGTGGGCCAATAGTATCCTTGTCGCAGGACTTTGTAAGCTAGAAATTTGCCCCCTAAGTGATTTTCATAAATTTCTTCATGAACTTCTCTGAGTACATAGTCGGCATCTGTTGGTTCCAAATATTTCAGTAAGGAAAAAGAGAACAACCTTTTGTATAGATGACCATTCATCAGAATGTATTGAAAGGCCATCCATCGGAGTCATTTCGCTTCTGAGGGATCTATAGAGAGAGTCCCATTGGTCAAGTATTGGACAATCGGATCCATCCAGCTTGGCTCAACAATGAGTTGTAACATTTTCTCAATTTTGTCAATACTCGGTTGTTCAAGGCATTCGATGAATGTCTGACCCAGCAAGTTGAAGGAAGTAGTTGCAAGTCATGAAAGTGTGTCGGTTCGAGCATTTTCAATTCTTGAGATGTGAAAGAACTCAAAGTATTTTAGGGTTGATGTAAGATCCTTCACCTTCTGAAGATACTTCATCATAATAGGGCTCAGGCTTCAAATTCATCCTTGACCTGTCCAGCAATTAATTGTGAGTCAGTGAAGACCTTCAGACTATCGATATCAAGCTTCTTAGCAATTTTTAAACCAACTAAAAGTGCTTCATATTCGGCTTGATTATTGAAAGCTTTGAAATTGAACCAAAGGGCATATTCAGATATAATCCCTTCGGAGTTAGTGAGGATGAGACCAGCTCCACTGCCTTACGCATTTGATGCTCCATCAATATGTAGCACCCATACCGACGTCAAATCGAGTTTGGGAGTCGTGGTCTGCTTTATTCTGTCATTAGCCTCATCCTCAGGTTTATTGTCTGGTATTGTACATTCAACGACAAAGTTGGCTGGAACTTGTGCCTTCATTGATGAACGCGGATGATATTATATATCAAATTCACCAAATTTTATCGCCCACTTTGCCATCTGATCCGATGTGTCGGGTCGGTGCAAGATCACTTTCAATGGCTGGTCTGTCAAGATGACAATTGGATGCGCTTGAAAATACAGATGAAGTCATTGTGATAATATAATTAGAGCGTAGATTATTTTCTCCACTCTTGAATACTTCACTTCGGTATTGTGAAGTACCTTGCTGTTGTAGTAGATCAGTCATTGAATTTAGTTTTCATCCTCTTGGACAAGCACCAAACTCATTGCCTCCGTTAATGTCGCCAAGTAGAGATACAAAGTTTCTCTAACCTTTGGTTTTGTAAGCAGAGGTGGAGATGCTAAGTATTTTTTCAAGTCCTCGAAGGACTATCGATACTCATCCGACCATATGAAGCCGTTTGATTGCCTCAAGGTCTTGAAGAAAGGCAAGCATCTTTCTACCGACCTTGATATAAATTGGCTGAGTGCAGCGATCCTTTCGTTGAGCTGCTGTATCTCTTTCTTGAAAGTAGGATATTTCATATTGATGATAGCCTTTATTTTCTCGGGATTGGCCTCGATTCTCCATCGTAATATAAGAAAATTGAGAAACTTTTCAGAAGTTACTCCGAATGCACACTTTATCGGATTCAACTTCATCTGATGTCGTCGAAGTGTCCCGAAGGCTTCTTTTAGGTCTCGAACATAGTCAGTTATTTGAGAACTTTTCACCAGTATGTCGTCTACATACACTTCCATATTTTGCCCGATCCGTGCCTTGAAAATTTTGTTGACAAGCCGTTGGTAAGTAGCTTCAGCATTTTTCAAACCAAAAGGCATTACTTTGTAGCAATAAATGTCTTAGTCAGTTATGAAGGTTGTATGCTCTTCATCTTCAGATGCATCCGAATCTGATTATAGCCTACGAAGGTATTCATGAAACTCAAGAGTCGGTGATCCGAAGTCGCATCAACTAGTTGATCAATCTTCGATAAAGAAAAAATATTTTTTGGATGAGCTTCGTTCAGATTTGTATAGTCGATGCAGATTCTTCATTTTTCATTGACTTTTCTCACCATCACAATATTGGCGAGCCAATCAGGATAAGTAGCTTCCTTAATAAAGTCAGTTTCAAGAAGCTTGTCGATTTCTTCATCGATGACCTTCTGTCTTTCAGGAGTAAAAGGCCTTTTTTTTTATCTCACCAGCTTGACCTTCAGGTCAATGTTGAGCCGATGCATTATTACATCCGAAAAAATTTCTGACATGTCCGTTGCCGACCAAGTAAAAATGTCAGTGTTTGCTCTGAGTAGATTTATTAATTGCTGCCGCTCCAAATCTGGCAGCTGTGATCCAATTTGGACTTTCTTCTCAAGATCTTCTTCTTTTAGCGGGATGAAAATCAATTGTTCAACTGGTTTACTCTTTTTTTCATTCTCTCTTTGGTTTAATTTATCGACGGACAAAGAGTCTTCAAGTTTATTATTTTGTGTAGAAACTACGAAGTAGCGTCGGATAAGTTACTGATCTCCACGCATCTCTCTGACTTCATTTTTAGTCGAGAATCGAACTAGTAGATGATATGTCGAGACCATTGCCCTCAAAGTATTAAGACTAGGTCGTCCGAGTATTGCATTATAAGTCAAAGAAATCCAGACAATTGTGAATGTCACAAAAATAGTGTTTTGTTGTGGTTCAGTTCCTGCAGTTAAGGAAAAAGTGATTTCTCCTTCCACAGTAACAGCATCTCCAATGAAACCGACCAATGGTATCGAGACTCTTCTGAGTCGATCAGTCGGTAGTCACATTCGAGAGAAAGTCAAATAAAATAAAATATTAGTCGAACTTTCATTATCTACAAGGATTCTTTTTATATCATAATTAGCTATTATTATCAAAACAACAACAGAATCATCATGGAGAGTTTGAATTCTCCGAACATCTTCTTTCGAAAAAGTTATTACATTGTCGAGTCATCGCCTCTTTGTCGACTCTTCTTCGGAAGTTGCCCCCCAGCTTGGTCATCCAAAGATCATGTTGATTACTCCTGCAGTCGGCCAGTTATTGATAGTTTCCTCAGTTTGTGACTGAGGTTGTCGATCAGTATGAGGTTGAGTCGGTTGATCTCTTCGAAACTTTTTGAGGTAGCCTCATCGAATCAGGGCTTCTATCTCGTCCCTAAGCTGGATGCATTATTCAGTATCATGACCATGATCACGATGGAACCGATAGTACTTCTTCCTGTCTCGACTCCTCGATGGTGCTTTCATTAATGGGGGGTGTCGCAAATATTCTGCTCCTTCGATCTCTATCAAGATCTACGTACGAAAAGTAGTGAGAGGAGTATAAGAGTCATACCTGCCATAGTTGGGCTTCAGACTCCGTTGTCGAGGTGAAGCTTGCTTATTAATAGTCGGCCTACTTGATTCGGTCAGAGCTTCACTTTTCTTTTGCTTATTTTTCTGATATTTTTTATTTGTTTGGCATTGGTCAGAAGCAGCTTCGTCCGTGATAATGTACTTGTACGTACACTCCAGAAGTTCAACATAAATTCAAGGGAGAGTTTTGTCAAGAGAGTAAGTAAATCTGGATCCCTTCAGATCCCTTTTCATGGCTGATATAGTCATGTCTTTGTTGAGGTCCCTGACCTCAAGTGTGGCCATGTTGAAGCAGGCAACGAAGTCTCTTATTGTCTCTGTCTCACCTTATTTGATCGAGAAGAGATTGTCGGATGTTCGTGGCGGCCTTCGACTTGTGCTGAAGTGGGCCATGAAGGAATGTTCGAGCTACTCAAAAGAATCGATGCTTCCCGACTGGATCCTGGAATATCAGGTTCGAGCAGCTTTTCAAAGAGTTGCCGGAAAGTCAATACATAAGAGGGTATCAGTTGCCTCTTGGATCATCATGAGAGCTTTGTAGCTCTCCAAGTGATCGATGGGGTCGATGGAGCCGTCGTATGACTCCACCTGTGGTATCTTGAATCGAGAAGGAATCGGTTAATCGAGGATGCATCAAGAGAGAGGCAGGGCGATGTGGAAGTCATAGTCGGAGGACTTCTGACCTTCAATATGAAGTCGGACAAGCTGACGATCAATTTTCTTAAACTTGCATTCATAGTCGTCTAGCCGTCGTTGCTGAGAAACTGCAGGAGTAGAACCCCCTGAAGAACTTGAAAGAGAGACAAAAGGTGTCCACGGTCGTTTCTCCTTCCTAACACTATATATATGGGAAGGAGAGGGAGAACGTCGTGAATGATAGGTGGCACGGTGAGAGTGCCGAGAATATAGTTGTCTGTCTTGATGGGAGTGTCGAGATGGTTGCTCCAGAGAGGTGGAAGGTGATCGTCGCGGATGACAATGACTGTGCCTGGATGGCACTGACTGCGCCACCATTTCTCTGTTGGTGGCTGCTGCTACTGTTGGGTTTGTTGCTGCTGGAGACTTTTGACTGCCTCCATCAGGACATTCATTTGCTGCATGAGTGCAGCAATCTGTGCGTCTGTGGTGACCACAGGATGCGAAAAACTAGACTCTGCTACTGGAGATGGGGGAGGAGTATCTTTTCAATGGAAAGAGTGCCTCGTCGATCTAGTCGAGTGTTGGATTTTTATTTTCGGCATGGTTGATTGTGGTTTGCCCTTTATCTGGTGCGCTAATCTGTTGTGGCCAACTCCCTGTCGTCTGTTGTCGGTGAAGAGCACCTGCAAAATAATATCCTCACAGACTAAAATTGTGTCCGACGGAGACCCTCCGATGCCTAAGTCAGAGAGAAAATTGATGAACAGTAGATTTGAATATTTAGAGTAGCAAAGCTTTGGCTCCGAATTGCCTTACTGGTACTTTTCTCTTACCCTCTATTTATAGATAATTTTGATGTAACTGTCGAGTACGTGGTCCCACCTTTTATGGTACTAAATTATCGGACCATTATTACAGAGTTAGTGGGTCATTAATTCTCCTAATTATCATGACACGTAGTTGATAACCATTTACAACAGTTAGGATATGTTGGACAGATAGGCCGACTATATGTCGGTCGGTAGTAGTAAGTCGGTAGGAGATTCAAATGACCATCGGCTGGTAACTCAGATGTGCTGATAGTCTTCGATCGGAGGTTGATCAAATCTTTTGTTGTTGGTCGATAATAACTAATTATCAATCGATTGACCGACTATGAGTCAGCGTAGTATGCTAGTGCGGTCGATATAGAGTCAGAGTCGGGGATCGGTTGATTTGCCCTAACAATATATATTATAAAGTATATATATTTGATTAGACTCACAAGCTTTCGGGCTATGTATTTTGCTACTTGAACTCGACTCAAAAAAAATATTCAAACTACTCAAGCTTGACTTAAGCTCAGTATTTGCCAAGTCGAGTTAAGCTCGAGTAACTCATGAGCTACTTGGCTCATTTGACACTTACATTACACCTCAAGTATTTGTCTCCTTACCCCGACAAAAAAACCCTTACACCCAAGCATCAAGCCATTTTCCCCAATGGTGGTGAATAATATGTACCAAGGTGATGGTCAACCAATGAACCAAAGAAAATTACTTTAGTTGCCAAAACCAGCCTTGCAATATTATTGTTATTTCTTTGAAATTTTTTTACATATATACCCTCATAATATTAAAACTTATGTGAATACCCATCCAAAATTGATATTTGCATATATATACTTATAAAATACTTGTTTTGCATATATATCTTATTTTTTGCAAAAATACCTATTTCATCTAATGCCGTTAAAATATTAGTGGTTTAAAACTCAAATGATTGAAATACTCTTAATGGATAGGCAAGCAAAAAAAAATATTTATAAGGATATACATATAAATAATAATTTTATGAGGATATTTATGCAATTTCACACATTTAGGAGGTTATACACATAAAACAATCATAATTTTATTTTTATCTACTTAACTTGTTTTAGTACTCAGATTAGTCTAATACTTACTCCATAGAAAATATTGCTTAAGAAAAGATAGATTTGATGATTAGATAACAAAAAGAGTTGTAAAAGTTCTTTCACTCATCATGAGATTGTTCTACTTTATTCTTCTTTATTTATAACAACCATTATATCTTATGTAATCAAAAATTAACTTGTGATATTTATTATTATGGATGCAAATGCGAGGGCACTGATCAGAATATAGAAAGTGATCAAAATCTCTAAAGAGAACAAAATAAATTGCAATGATTAAGCTTCCTTGCTACTATTGTTGTTATAGGTGGAAGAACAATATTAATCATCCCCAAGCACCCTGTAGACTCATTAATAACCTTTGCATCCATATGGTCGAAGGCCACACCCCTTACGTTAGGTACCTTAAGATACTTTTTTTTTGAAAATTTGATTTTTGGGAAGAAGAGATAAACCTAGTTTATGAGATCCATCTTGAAGAAAAAATAAATCAGCCACTTGCCTGCACATGAGAATTTTTCCAACTCTAAAAGATAAATATTATAAATTTCACATACTAAAAGATAAATGTTGCAAATTTATCATAATGCATTTCTTTTAATAACCCATAGAGCTAAAAAGTAAAATCTGACCATCTCATGTGAAAAAGGATACGATGAAGGGATAACTCTGGGGGAAACAAGAGGGATTGGAAATCTAGCGATAAGAACATCAGTGAAGAAAAGAGAGAGAGAAGGGGATACTGATGTTAGAGAAGGGAATCTAGGAAATTATTTTGATTCTAGATGGAGTCAAAATGAGGGACCGAGAGAGATTAGAAAATTTGTTAGAGAAGGTACAAGGATTAGAGTGATCTTGAGTGGAATAAAGAGATCATGTAGGAAGAGGGAAAATCAAGGAGTTGGATAAGTTTCAAGTGAGACCTATTAACTTGTTACTCACATCAAAAAGAAAAAGATAATTTTAAAATTTTAATTAATTTTTAATTAAATAAATATGATTTTGGTTAAAATCGTTTGCTGAATCGTTATATCAAGGTATTCATGCAAAAATAATATTTTATGAGGACATGAATGTAAATATTAATTTTGGAAGAGTATTCACTCAATTTCAATATTTAGGACAGTATTCATGCAAAAATTCTAAATAATTTTTTATCTAAATTCCCTTCTAAATATATAAAATTGCATGAATACCCTCATCAAATCGCTATTTGCATGTAGCTCCTTATAAATGTTTCTTTTTTCACATTTACCCGTTAAGGGTATTTCGATCATTTTAATTTTAAATTATTAATTTCTTAACAGCGTTAAATAGCATAGTACATATGCAAGAAAAAAAGGGAAGAGAAGGATATACATGCAAACCAAGAGTTTGATGAGGTTATACATCCAAATATCAATTTTAGGAGGGTAGTCACATAAATTTTAATATTTCAGAGGATATATATTTAAAAAGAAAAACTTTTCTTTAATTTATAGTGAGACGGTTCTAGAAAATTTTTAAAAGCCTTTATGATATAGGTGGCATGATGTACACCAATTTGTTATATGCAGTCTAATTTATCTTGAAAGAGCATGATTGAACATGAATGACTCGCAAGCGGATGCGTGTTCAAGGGGCATGGGGCATGATTCATGGCTGGAGTTGGAAAATATGAGTTTTTACCTGCACCATTTGGTTAGCCATACGGCTGATATGGTTTTAGGCTGATTTTTATAGTACCCTGATAGGCCTTGTTATCAAGACAAGCGGAAAAAGATTGAGCAAGGTGCTATTTATGAGCTTATAACATTCTGAAAAATCTGCGCCGTCGGATCAAGGGTGCAATTTCAATTTCAATGGCTGGTTGGCTCCGGCGAATCTATTAATGTATTTAAAGATCCTTAGGTGTCTGATCTACCTTTTACTAGCATAGCCTACTTTCATCAATATAGACTCCAGTGTCTAGATATGCAAGTTTCGGATCTCGTCATGGATAACAGAAATTGGCATCTAGATTGCTTAGCCCTTTTTTTTTCAGCTGATTTGATGACCCAAATCTGTTCCATGCCTATTTCACCAGGACGCTAGTCTGATTAGCTTGTTTAGGAAAATACTAAACTAAATCAAGTGGCCCTGTGTGATGAGAATAGATTGCGGCTGCAACATCATTTGCATAATGGCAAAGATAACTTTAACTGGATTTGGAAACTACATCATCCACCTGGTGTCAAGACCTTTTGGTGGCATCTAAGATGGGACAGGCTTCCTTGTAAGGCATTTCTTGCTTATTGTAGTGTTATTTCTATGGAAACAAACACCTGTGATTTACTAGTTGAAGATTGCAAGCATGTGATAATCTCTTACTCTTTTGCTTTGGATCATTAGAAGCAACAAAGCTACATAAGCCAAGTGTCTTTCTTTCATTCGTCTTTGCTGGCATTAATGGACTATATGTCAAATGCATTGATAGAGCAAGGTCAAAAACCCCTTGTGGCATGTATAGCATGGTTGTTGTGGCAAGCTTGCAATGAACGAGTTTTTCAATCAAGTTTCCTACTCTCCTCTTCAGTTCATTTGAAAAGTTAACTAATTTTTCTTGATCACTTAGCCTCTCAAAGTGTGCAACTCACTTGTCCTCCCCATAGGTACTGGAGTGACATTAATCAGCAGTATGGTCATATTCATTCTCATCTAATATCATGGCTGCCTCCTCCCTTGGAAGTAAAGTTAACTTTTGACGCTTCAATTATTTCTAACAAAGGATATGCTGGTTATGTCATTAAGGACCATAATACTAAGGTGCTTCAGGCTGGTAGTAAACTATTGCAGCATTCACCGGTACCTTTTGCTAAGCTTACAGCTGCTTGGCTAGGACTGCAAGCTGTGGTTCATCATATGCAGGCTGCTCATATTTGGTTGGAAGGACATTCATTTACAGTTATTGCCTGGCTAATTCATCCTTCCAGGAAAAAGTATGTGCACACACCCTTGTTTAAGGACTTGTGGGAATGTACACTATCTAATTCATGTTTTGAAATTTCACACACTTTACGACAAGCAAACCAGCAGGTGGATTACCTGACAAATAAGGCAATGCAAGGGAATTTTGATTTTCTGTAGGTATTTATGGCTGATATATTGATCTAAGTGGCTTGCATCTTCTTAAAACTGATGCTCATCAAACGTGGTTTATGCACCACACCTGATGTACTGCAGGGTGATCTGTATTCTCACATGAAACTCCTCTTCAGGGCTACTTGGCTTCTTATTTGTTGGTTGATCTCTCTCTGCAGCAACTGTTGCCCAATGATTGCATGCTGCTATAATACAAACTGTATCCAGTAACCTGTATTATCTTCGACTGCATTTTATTTACAAACCTGCCAATTGTTTGCTTCAATCATATGTCTTCTTACTCCATCTGCAAATGGCTTGTCTTTAGAGCAGTTGTATCTTGCAAGGCTACAATTAAGGTCAACATCAGAAGAGTTCCTTGTCCTATTTCCTTGTATTGCTCTTGGTTTCAGCAGTGTCTGTCAAAAGTTTCGAAGGAATGGAATTCAGAGCCTATTTCATTCTGTCTTGCACACTGCTCAGCTGTTGATTCAATCAGCTTCTATTGTTATAGGCTTGGTTAGTAGCTACTGCTTGATACATCTGTTTGCTTATCATGGGATTCTGCACTTCATTCGCATACTTTTGAGCTACCTCCTGCTTCTCTGCTGCAATGTTACACCATTTCCACATCACCTTTGCTGCTGGGTTATGCCAATGCTGGATATTGTCTTCACGTCAGCCAATTCCCAGCTGCTGCATTTGGGGTTCTACATGTTTAAAGCTTGCTTACTAGTTCTCCTGTCTTTGGGTGTCAACTTCACTGCTTATGGGTGCTTTCTTTTCAAAACTTTTCTGCTTGTTTTAGGTGTCAATTTCTATGCTGATTGGTTTTCTTTGAGTCTACCGTACATATCACTTGCTGTTTTGGGTGTACAGCTTGTAGAATGTATCCTTTGTTTCAGCTCAGTTTGATATAATTTCCCTTCTTCTTACCACCCAAAAAAAAAAAAGATTTAATACCCGATGGGTATGAGAAAAGGAAAAAAAAATCATCATCTACCTACACATCTCTTGTTCTATTCCCTTCTTGATGTGCTATCCGTACAGAGGCAAAGGTATCATTGACATTCCACAAAAAATTCGGAACTAATTTTCAAGATATTCTTCATTCTGGCATTCATGAGCCCACTGTCACAGATTCTGGAGGAAGTCTATTCAGATAAATCATTTGTTTCAACATCCATCAAGCATTATGCTTGCCTTGCCTTGCAAATTAATGGGCAATCATTCTTCAACAAAATGTGATCCTTGGTAAGCTGTTTTCATTGGCCTGTAAAGTGGATATTTTACCTTTCTGCCTGGCGTTGAGCATGATATCTAAGGGCTCGATAGATGACAGAAACATATATGAATGTCCTAATCTTAATGACCGCATATGTTTAAAGGGAAGAAGAGGGATTCTATTGAATAGGATGGAATATCTAATTCATGGCATGCATGAGGTGATCCAAGGACCAATTTGATCAATAATTATTACAGCCTCCAGTTTCCTCACAAAAAAAAAAAAAAAAAGAGGAATCCCTCCAAAATATACTACTTAGTAGAAAGAATATCATCCGAAGATAAGAGAAAGCATGCCGACCAAGATTTTTTTCACTATTTTGTATTAATCATTGCAATATTTAAGTATTTTGCAGCCAGATACAGTACAATGGTTATCAGGAAGAAGAATGATACAGGCCGCTATGGTGAAGTAGAACTGTAATGGCAGAGAAAATTCATGTAGACAATTATTTCTAAAAGAAAATTCAGAAGCACCATCAAGGCACAAGAAGCAATCAGAATTTAACCAAGAAATGGATAACAGCACTTTCCTAGTCTATTTAAGCTCAAGTTCTATGAAAAGATGTCCCCATTTCTAAGGATTTATGGATGCCCCACCACATGGCGCAGTAGAACCATATGGTTGAATGTTATTATGTAGCCAGAGCATTCCAACCATGCTGTTATCAAACCTTCCAGAATTTTAACAATCAGGGAATTAAGGAACATCCAATGATCACTACATTATCTGATAATTCAGCCTTTTCTTTGGTGAAGCTAATATCTCAGCTTTCGACAAAAAAAAGACACTTGTTATATACAGGGAACCAGTTGTGTGCACCATCTAAATCAAGTAAAAAATTGTGAAACAATATGTATAGCTGGAAAACAAAAAAGAAGCAATCCGTATACACAGTACTCCATAATTTCACTCAGTTGTGCAGGGCATGCAAGAAATTTAGGTACAACAATCATATGACATATGTGAGGTGATTGGATTGAAGTAGAACATATAAAGTAATCAACGAGGCTTTCGTGGCCTTAGGGAGAAAATTTTGGTAAATATTTAATGAGTGCAAGGACAGTAAGAACATTGCAAAAGAATAAAAATATAACAAAGGATATATATACATTAGCAGAACAGGCTCCAAGTGTTCCCGTATAACTATCTTGCTATTTTCTTAAGTATCAAAAATTATGCGTTCATTATCTTGAAACAAGCAATTAGGTTTATAAATATATCACTGCATAATCCTTCATCAGATTCATTCCATAGGTGCAAATGGAGGCACAAAATTAGCAAACTACTGATCTAAACTGATGAAAGATCCTCAAGTTTATGTTGAATAGTTACAATCCCAAGGGTTCCTTACTGATCCTAGACTATAAAAGTGAAGATTTTCTATTTGAAACATTAAGATTAGGATTTGAGATGGCATCTTTTACTTTCTCCATGCAAGCACTAACTGACATGTTACATGCATATTCTACAGATGAATCAGAGCTAGGCAGGCGAAAGCAGTACAACAGGACACCTATATCACATGGTCATATAACTTTGAAATGTCAATACTTTTTCTTATCTGTTTGAGGCAAATTGTGCAGCTAAATTTTAGAATTTACACAAACAAGACTTTTGCTGCCAACATATCCATGTTTTGTTCGTAACAAGTAAGCCATGAAACATGTAATTTGATTTGAGATTTTCAAAATAATCACAATTTTCAAACCCCTTTACTGTTCAGACAAGTTCCTTCTTTTGTTCTCTGTCATCCTGTATGCTTTCCTATTCCGCTTCACTAAAGACCATAATTAAATTGGAGTTGTACAAACAGCAAGAGATCAAAATTAATTGTAAAGTAGTTTTTCTTTATGCAAAAGAAAAGCAAAGCGGTTTAGAAAATGGCTATGGAAATAGATTGACTTAACTATTAGAACTTAAAACCAAGAACCCAACAAATCCCTCTTTTTAACTAATCAACCTACAATAATACTTCAACACCAGTTTAATTCCAAGTCTCCAGTTAAGGTCCTTCCATCTCGCAGAGCTTACTTTTTTCATGCTTCTTTTCAGAGTACAATTATAAGTAACTTTAAGTTTCTATGATATTTCTCTTTCTTCTTGTGTTTCCTCACAAGTAGACAATTTACAATTATGTTTCTGTATGCAGTTCAATATAATTCCAGGCTGGAATCAGGCATAGTTTTCCATTTTGTATAAACTTTCACTGCTTTGTAACTATTTTACATTCATTTAGAGTTCTAATTAACTCCTGTTATTTCACTTCCTTATTTCTCTCTCAAAAAAGAAAAATCTCTCATTGCCTTATTAAACTTGACTGGAGCATAGTTGGTTGAGATAACTGCAATATATTATATGCTTTTTCAACACTAATTGCTAGCAACCACTTAGCCCAATAGTCAACCTATCTAAATTTTCAAACCCCTTTAATGTTCAGACAAGTTCCTTCTTTTATTCTCTCTATCATCCTCTATGATATCCTATTCCACTTCAGTAAAGACCATAATTAAATTGGAATTGTACAAACAGCAAAAGATCAAAATTAATGGTAAAGCAGTTTTTCTTTACTCAAAAGAAAAAAGTAAAGTGGTTTAGAAAATGGCTATGGAAATAGATTGACTTAACTATTAGAAATTTTTTTGGAAAAAAAAAACAGGAAATCCCTCTTATAAACTAATCAACCTACAATAATACTTCAACACCAGTTTAATTCCAGGTCTCCAGTTAAGGTCTTTTCATCTTGCATAGATAACTTGTTTCATGCTTCCTTTCAAAGCACAATTATAAGTAACTTACTCACAAGTTTCTAGGATATTTATCTTTAGAAAACTTACAATTACGTTTCCAATTCAATATAATTCCAGACCGGAACCAGGCCTAGTTTTCCATTTACATACAAACTTTCATTGTTTTGTAATTATTTTACAGTCATTTAGAGTTCTAATTAACTCTTGTACTCTCATTTCCTTATTTCTCTCTCTCAAAAAAAAAGGAAAATATCTCATTGCCTTATAAAACTTGACTGGCGCATAGTTGGTCAAGATAACTGCAATATATTACATGTTTGTCCAACACCAATTGCTAGCAACTACTTAACCCAATGGTCAACCTATCTAAATTTGTGTGCAGAAACTTGTAGTGCCCCATTGCATTCTTTTTGGAGGATGTATTTTTGTACACTTAGGACTTGGATACCAGGCATTAGCACCAAGCATACAGCTAACATTGGATGCCATCAACATAATGAAGACTATGAACTTAATCATTTCACCTATCCACATGCCATGGATCAAGACCTCCAGGATTGCTTCGTCATATAATAAGATGAAAAAATCACCAATGCCATAAATTGTAAAAGAACTGTATCAAGCCTTCTTGTAGCCTAATACTACCAAAAGGGAAGTGAATCCATGGTCAAGGACTGTTATAATGTAAATTTGCATCTACTCATCCACGATAGCCAAAACCAACCCTCCCCAATCCCCATCATAAACCACAAACTTTTGACCTTAAAACAAATTGGACTCCCTTTCCTCTTTCGTGTTTGTCTGCAGCCATGGGCCATTACCAGAAATGATCTTGATGGATAGCTGAAAGGGCTGAAAGACCAATTACCATTGCTATTGGAATGTTGGCATCTACTAAAAGAACATATCATTCCATTAGATCTATCACATATCAGTGCACCTTAGAACCATGTTCTTCCATAATTTGATCAAAGATCTGAACTTTGTAACTTCATCTTATATCTGAATCCCAACTTAGTTTCAGGTTGGGATCCATTTCAAGAAACCGTGATTCTAAGATTCGCTAACCATGGTTTTACATATTGACAGAATATATGGCATGGAATGGTGCAACAAAATGGTTCTTCCTAGGATTCTAAAAGATTTAGATGCATTCAATCACTTCAATCACAAGCTTATTCGACTGGATACATATTGTATAGGTAGCATTAGTCTAAATTCCCTAAATTACTCATCACAGATTTCCAGCTCTATATCCATGCTTATTGGAAGAACTTTCTTCATGAATTTTGAAATTGAACTTAGGGAAAATAAAGATTAGAACTTTTCATTTTTGCTATTTCAATTGTGACCATACACAACACGTAGCACTTGAATTTACATAAAGGCATTATTGTAAATCAACAGGAATCAACTAGCCTTACACTAACTCTGTTTTTAACCGGGAATTATTTTCAAAAAAAAAAAAAAAAACTACCAAATGCATAGGCAGTACTTCTTTGTACATCATTTCCCTCCTCATGCACATAAGTTGAACTCTTCCAATTCCCCCTCTAGTTGAAATAAATAAGTTCTTATGTTCCCTCAGTACTTTTCCAACTAAATTGGATTATTAAATGTGTTAGGTCATTCCAAGGATTCTAAAAATAAGTTCAGATGTCGAAAGCAAATAACAGATGAAACTCATTTTCAACTTCTGCAGGCAATGCCAGTCTGAATAAGACTCTGAAAGATCCTTACAGACAGGGAATACTTTCAGCTGTATAATATCATTGACGAGAGCACAAGTTAGTTTCTAATTGCATAAAAACATATGGAGTATATGTTCTGAGAGACGACAGAAAAAAACAAAGGAAAAGGTCATGAAGCAATGGTCCAAACTCACAATACTTCCCGTTTACAATGAATCACATGTAAGCATCAACGATTTAGAGAGTCTAAATTTACTACTGGTTAAATAAAAACTTGCAAAAAATTCTCATAATTCATTACTACCTAATGACTCATGTAATCAACAAATCCAAGGAAATTATACATCTGTAACCGCAAAAGAATATACAGACAACCATTAGTGCAGAAAAGAAAAAGAAGAAACCACAGTGATAATTGGAGGATACGGTCTCCATTTAGAATCCACAATTCCGTTGCTCATAAAGCTTATGACAGTAGTTTTCCCGAGTCCTGCCAACTTCTATCATCATAAAGTCATTCTTAAAACAGGCTTACCGGAATGAATTGAAGAACACCCGCCAAAAATAAGACTTAGCAGTGGAAACAAAAGTATGAGCCAGAAGAGGAAGTCCAGAAACCAAACCAAACTATGAGAGGGCCTCAGCACCAGCAACAATCTCCAAGATCTCCCCGGTAATTTTGGCCTGCCGCTCCCTATTGTAGGTGATCGACAGGCTCCGCTTCAGCTCGATGGCATTGTCGGTCGCATTGCTCATCGCGCTCATCCTTGCGGCGAGCTCGCTCGCCAGCGACTCCTGCAAGGCCCTGAGAATCTGGCTGTTGAGGTACAGTGGCAGCAGAGCATCAAGTATTTGAACTGGGTCCTGCTCGAACTGAAGGATAGGTGAGAAGGATGGTGTCGGGGTCCGGACGGTCTCGCGCTCCACCGTCAGCTTCCCCTCCTTGGTGGTGAGCCGGAAGAGCTCATCGTCAGCGGCATCGACGCACACACCATTGATATCGCAAATTTCACCTCTGGGCGAGAGGGGAAGGAGGGTGTGGATCACGGGGTCGGACTTGACGAGGGAGACGAATTTCGTATAGAGGAGCTCCACCTTGTCGACCTCCTCACTGACGAATAGGGAGAAGACGTCGTCGGCGATGGCTTGAGCTTCTTTGGTGGTGGGGAGGCTGCCGCCCTCAAGGAAGCGGTCGACGGGGATGTAGGGGCGGCGCTGGAAGTAGCCGTTACCCTTCTTGCCGACGCTGATGACGGTGTAGTCGAGGCCGAGCCGCTTGATCTTGGCGATGCGGGTCTCAGCCTTCTTGATGATGCTGTTGTTGAAGCCGCCGCAGAGGCCACGGTCGCCGGTGACGACGACGAGGGCGATCTTCTTGACGGGGCGGACCTTGGTGAGGGGGATGTCGATGTCCTCGGTCAAGAGCTGCTCGTTGATGTTGTAGAGGACCTCGACTAGGGTCTCGGAGAAGGGGCGGCCGCTGACGACGGCCTCCTGGGCGCGGCGGACCTTGGCGGCGGCGACGAGCTTCATGGCCTCGGTGATCTTCTGGGTGTTCTTCACGGAGTCGATGCGCTCGCGGAGCTCGCGGAGGCCGCAGTGGACGGCGGTCGACGGCGCGCGGTGGGAAGATGGCGAAGGCGATGCCGGCGAGAGGCGGGAAGGGGAGATGAGGGAGCGAGAACAAAGGGAGTCGAAATCGGGGGAAAGCGAGGGTCTGGGAGATGCCCACATTGCGAGATTGGAGCAGGACATGGTTCTAGAGCTTTCGGAGACCCCCTCTCTTCTCTTTTGTTCGGTGTTTTCGCTTGGTTGGGAGAGGAAGGGGAAGGGGGAACAAGAGGGGAGAGGAGGAACGAGAGATGGAGGGAAGGGTTGGTGGGTTGGGGTTTCGATTGGGCTGGGGATAAAGGATTTTGACCGTTGAGAGGGGCTGTGGGCCTTGGAGGTTTTTAGGGTTTTTGAGATTGGAATTTTGTGGAAAGGGGAAGTTGGTGAGTGGTGGTGGCGCTTGGAGACGTTACCGTCTGTGAATAATTGGCTCTGTCATACCCTTTTCCCCAATGATTCCAGTCCATCTACAGCAAATTTAATTAATTAGTACATCCCAGGGTATGTTGGTTTTGGGAGAAGGAGAGGCGTGTGAAATAAAGTGCCCAAATTGAGCACGATGTTGAGTATAAAATATATTAGGACTTGCTAGAAAAATATATAATGCTTGAACACCGTTGCATTGCAAGGATTAGTATGAAAGTGCTTTGAACGGGTGTTTGATTAGCAGATGTTTTCTATTTCAATCATTTAGCTAGAAAAAATTTCATTCTGATATTAATTCTGAAGCAAAATGGAATGGATAAATCTATCTAAAACTCAATTCATATTCTTCTTTAAAGATTTAAATTTTTATTTTTATTTCAGTCACTAGAAAATTTAGCCATTTTGATCCTAATATATTTCGATTTCAATTTTAGTGGTGAACCAAACATCTCTGAAAGTTGCTGGAAATAATTCCTTTAGTAACGAGGGACTAATAAAAGGCAACTAAGCAACGGATCAAGTTGTTAAAGTTAATTCCTTCAGTGGTGAGAGAGTAATAAAATACAATTGAGGAATAAATCATGCCTAAAGCTTGTTAACTTCGTTATTAATGTTTAAGAAATTGGTGAATGCATGCAACATGCCCATTTTGAAGACAATAAAGCAATACATCATGCATAAAGTCTGTTAAGATTAACTTAGTGATTACTCTGTTTAAGAAATCCCTTCATATCCGCTTCGAACACAAGAGAAGATGCACAAATATGCAATAACGGTCTCACACCAAATGATGAAAATAAATGAAAGAGAGAAGATGGTGAATCAGGTATTTTTTGGAAGCCTATGTTGTTCCATGGTTTCTCTAAAATTTGCAGGACTCCAACATTTTTAACAATATAAAAAAAAAAGGGATCAAGACTACAAGATGAACTAGAGGGTTTTCTTTATAGAAAGTTCTGTAGAATTCTTATTTGGTTTAGTAATTCCGTCTTTAATATTTGCTAGCAGTTCCTTGCCACAATAACTCCAAATTACCCTATCTTGGATAGCTAATTCTAGCAATAAACTATTCAAACACAGCCTCTCGTATGAATAACATATAGCAAGTCATAATCCATCCATACTTCATGAATAAATAATTAATCGAATATAGTACTATTGATAATTATTTATAGTTGATTAATTTTTATTTTATTTTTTAATATAAATAATATTTAAAAAATAAAAAACTAGAGATAAATCTCCTGCTATACTTTCAGCTTAAAAGTAGCTATCATTTGAGTTTCAATTAAAAGTAGCTATTCATTTGAAATATAAGTTAAAAGCAACTATTCATTTTGACTGAAATGATCCTTATACTCTTTAAAATACTTTAGTATTATATTATCATAGTATGATATTCCTTTACAATAAGATAGTATTACATTATATTAGTATAGTATTACTTTATAATAATACAGTATTACTTTATTGTATTATATTAGTGTAGTATTTCTTAACAATAAGGTAGTATTATATTATATTAATATAATATTTTTTTCTAATAATGTAGTATTACTTTATTGTATTATACTATGTAGTATTTCTTTATAATAAGGTAGTATTACATTATCATAGTGTAGTATTTTTTTATTGTAATACTATTTTATAACAATATAGTGTTATTTTATAATAGTACAGTATAATTTTATAATATTATAATATTACTTTATAATAGTATAATATTGCTTTATAATTATAAGGGCAATTAGGTCATTTCATCTTTATTTGGATAGTTGCTTTTAAGTTATGTTTTAATAGCTATTTTTACTTGAAACTCAAGTGAATAGCTATTTTTAAGTTTAAACTCAAGTGAATAATTGTTTCTAGTTTATCCTTTAAGAAATGGTGTATTTTGAACTATAACTCTATTTTTTTTTGGGAAAAGGGAAGAGCAACACTCCACCCACCTCACTAGAGATTGAAGTCAAAAGGAGGTTATATGTAGTGACCTCATAAGCAAGAAAAGGGCATCAGACCCATTACAGTTTTACAATAAAAGGGGATTGGTAAATTTACAAGAAAAGAGATTGTTATGATTTCTTGGGGATGATATGGTGCCAAAAATAATGTAGGAGAAGGGCATTTTCCAATACTGTCTATCATTCGAGAATTTTTTAGGAAAGATTCTATTATTCTATTTTTTCCAAAATCATTAAGAGACTAGAGTACCAAACAACTGAAAAGAGAAGAGATGTTTGACATAGAATGTTCTATAAGAAAATCCTCTTAGTGCTAATTGGCTATGTTCACCTTACACTTACAATGAAGACTAAGAGTTCTCCTGATTGAAACTAAGAAGGGATAAAGAATAAGAATATGACTTAAAAAGCTAAGCCCCACATTGCATAAAATACCACAAAATATGTATCAAACCCTTCTTATTTATCAATTCTCTAGCATTGAATTTGTTCCTTAGGGTCAACCAAACAATTTTTTTTTTTTTTTTGTGGGGCGGGATGTGGGGGGTGCGGGGGACTCTTAGCTCCCAAATAGAAGGGGCAAGTGGACAAATTATACCTGTTTGTTTAGAAATTTGTAAAAAAAGCTAACTAATAATATGTATCAAACCCTTCTTATTTATCAACTCTCTAACATTGATCTTGTTCCTTAGGGTCAACCAAATAAATATATTTTTTTAATTTTTTGGGGACTCTTAGCTCCCAAATAGAAGGGGCAAGTGGACAAATTATACCTATTTGTTTAGAAATTTGTGCAAAGAGCTAACTAATAAAACTCCAAAAAACATCCACTTCTAGATAGGCATATCTAGTTGGAGTTTAGGTCTGACATATGAGAGTAATTAGAGAGGTCTTTGAATTCCTATAATATTGAGCTACAGGTGGTGAGGTTTAAGAGAATAGACTAGCTGCAACAAGATTCATTCCAGAAAAGGATTAGCAGTGCTTGTTTATTCACTGCATTATCAAAATGATGACAGAGAGAATTCATAGTGGGTAATCACTAATCCAAACATTTTTTTTCTAGCATTTGATTGAATGCCACTCTCTAGCTGAAAAGCGACAATTGGCTAAAAGTGGTCAAGAGTTTTGACTGTATTCTTCCAACTTTCTCATGATATTTATCCGTCCAGGGTAGGGCATACTAGAAAAACTTATTCACTAGTAAAAAGCGACAACAACCCTAATATCTAGGTTGTGTAATTGCACGAGCCATCCGTATTTGGATAGTCGAAAAAAGAAATAAAAAATGGGTTGTAATGACTACAATAGTGTGGGTCGAGATATCCTGATCTTCAAGGACTTTTGCTTCTACCACACTACCTAAGAGAAGGATAAGAAGTGGGATGTAGTTGTAGCTTTGAGGTATTCTATTATTGTTGCTGCATGTAAATTTGAATCCTACAAGAAAACTAAACCAAAGAATTTGAAAGGTAACAACAAAGTTAACTTAAAAGTTAAGATGAAGATAAACTAGATAAACTAGTTTGACTAATTGGCAACAAGATTCTCTTTAGATTTTATTCTACTATTTATATCAGAAGATAAGTAATAAGGCAACTGCTCACTTCCAATGGTTAAAAACCTACATATGCCCTTCACTTCTAATATGTTGCTCCTTGAATTGATTTTGATGATAACAAAGCATTTGAGAGGGTTACTAATGATTTTGACTTGAAAAAAAATTTATTGTATTTCAGGGGCAAAATCGTAATTTTACCAACTTCTGATTCGAAAGCCTCAAGAGCAAGAACACAAGATTTGTAATCTATTGGAGGTAATTTTAATATTTTTGAATATGTATTTTGAAAGAAAATCATGTTTATATATTTGAGTCGATCCCGTGAGTCGATCCATGGCAAAAGGGGCTGAACGGCATGTTGAATTCTTTGGCTGGCATATTCTGTGAGTTGACCCCATGAGTCGACCCCTGAGCATGAGTCGACCCTATGAGTCGACCTCTACTGCTGTGTAGGTCAAAATTACAAAAAAATTATTTTCTGTTCTGTGCCATAGAAATTGACCCCATGAGTCGACTCATGAGCATGAGTCAACCCTATGAGTCGACCTCTATGACGAAAAAATTTCACAACGATTAATTTTTAGCTCGTTTTGGCTACATTTAATGTCCATTTAATGTGCTCTAACAGCTCTATTTCAGCCCAGATTACTCTTCACCATTATTTGAAGTTATAAAAGGCACTTAAAGGAGGAAATCAACAAGGTTTTTAAAAAGATTCTTCAAGCATTCATTTTCAACCCGAAGCAAGAGCTCTCTTGAAGTTAAAGAAGCTTTTATTTCAAGTTCACTAACCCCTTAAGAGCTCATTCAAGTCTTCAACTATCTTGAAGAAAATCAGAAAAGCTTGCTTCTCTTTGTGTAAAGTATATTTAAAGCTTTATTCGCTCATTAAAGGGGCTACATCTGTATTTCCATGTAATTAACTGCTATACTTTATTTTTAAGTTGAATTTTTATTTTGAAAGGATTCCAAAATGTAGAAAGGTTGATCCGTACCTTGAATCGGATTGTATTGGATTGGTTTGTACTCAAGAAATAAGTGTTCTAGCTTGAAATATCTAGAGTCAGAGGTTCCGACGTTGTATTCGGGTTGAATACGGTTTAGTAAATTTGAATTCTCAAGTAAGAGCTTGGAGAGTGGACGTAGGTGCAAGGTTAGCACCGAACCACTATAAATATTTTTATTTGTGTTGTGCTTACTTGCTCTCCTTTTAAATTTTTTTATCTTTTTGCATTCTTGCATCCAACTTCTACACCTTACATGAATTTCACTCTCCACATTTATCCTGCTCATTGTTAAATAATCTTCATAGTTGTAAGTTAATTTTTAAATTTAAAAAAAAATTTAATTCACCCCCCTCTTGGGTTGTATAGCTGGACAACAAGTGGTATCAAAGCTCAGTGCTCTAGCCCTACTTTGATCTAGCCCTACATGGACTGGGATAACCCAAGTATCTTTTTAAATCTATCTCTATAGATCTTCATCCCTAGGATGTAGGATGCTTCACCCAAGTCCTTCATGAAGAACTACGATGATAACCAAATTTTTATTTCCTATAGTACAGAGATGTCATTCCCGATTAAGAGAATGTCATCCACATACAAGATAAAGAATACCACAACTGGACCATTTGCCCATTTATAGATGCAGGGCTCTTTTCCATTCTTAATGAAGCCATACATTTTGATCACCTTATCAAAATGCATGTTCCAACTCCGAGAAGCTTGCTTCAATCTATAAATGGATCTCTGAAGCTTGCACACCTTGGACTCATCTATGGATGTAAACCCCTCAGGTTGTATCATATACACCTCTTCGGTTAGCTCTCCATTCAGGAAAGCTGTCTTTACATCCATTTGCCAGATCTCATAATCCAAATGGATAGCTATTGCAAGCATTATCCGAATGGATTTGAGCATTGCTACAGGAGAAAATATCTCGTCATAGTCAATACCATAATGTTGACGATACCTCTTAGCAACCAGACAGATTTTATAGGTCTCTACCTTTTCATCTGCATCCTTTTTCTTTTTGAACACCCATTTACACCCAATGGGTTTAACCCTTTCAGGTGGGTCAACCAATGTCCATACATCGTTGACCTTCACGGACTCCATTTCAGATTTCATGGCTTCAAGTCATTTCTCAAAATCAGATCTCTGCATTGCATCCATATAGGTGATCGGATCCTCATCGTTCTCATCGAGTTTGATGGGATCACCGTCTCGGACCAAGAAATCATAGTATCTATCCGGCTGATGCGGTACTCTATCAGATCATCTTAATGGTGTAGGTACATTGGGCTACGGATCTGATCTAATCAAATCCGACTCAGGTTCAGCTATTGGTGTCAGTCCTTCTACCTGTTGAACTTCATCAAGTTCAACCTTAGAGGCAACGGTTCCTTCACCAAGAAACTCCTTTTCTAAAAAGATTGCCTTAAGACTGATGAACACCTTTTGTTCATCAGTATGGTAGAAAAATATTCTTTGGTCTCTTTGAGGTACCCGATGAATGTGCATTTGTCAGACTTAGGTCCAAGTTTGTCTGTGACTAATCTTTTGACATAGGTTAGGCACCCCCAGACCCTAAGGTGTGAAAGTGCTGGCTTACGCCCTGTCTATATCTCATATGAAGTCTTAATTACAGACTTACTTGGAATCCTATTTAACAGATAACAGACCGATTCGAGTGCATATCTCCAGAAGGATATCGGCAAGCTGGCAAAATCCATCATGGATCGGACTATGTCTAACAGAGTCTGATTTCTCCTTTCAGACACACCATTATGCTGTGGTGTTCCTGGAGGAGTCTATTGGGAGAGAATCTCATTCTCTCCTAGATATGTGAGAAACTCACTAGAAAGATATTTTCCTCCTCGGTCAGATCAAAGAGTTTTAATACTCTTTTCAGTTTATTTTTCTACTTCACTTCGGAATCGTTTGAACATTTCAAATGAATCTGACTTATGTTTCATCAGATAGACATATCCATATCTGGATAGATTATCCGTAAAAGTTATGAAGTAGAAATATCCACCTCTAGCACTTGTGCTCATGGGCCTGCATACATCAGTATGTACTAGGCCCAAGAGCTCAGTAGCTCTCTCACCTTTTTCAGTAAAAGATGACTTGGTCATTTTACCAAGAAGATAGGATTCACAGGTTGGAAGTGATTTACAATCACTGACTTAGAGGATTTCCTCTTGAGTCAACCTGTTTGTTTTGTTCTTGTTTATATGACCTAGCCTACAGTGCCATAAGTAGATATCGACACACTATCTAATCTAGGATGCTTGCCAGTAGAATAGACTCTTATCGGGCTTGATCTTTCTAGTCTGGCCGTACACTGATGTCCCAGCTTGCACCTTCTTCACTTTCTTCTTCTTATTCTTTTTTTCTTTCTTAAAGGATCGAGAATCAGAAGACGAACCTCCCACTAAGTTCACCGACTCCTTGTGGAGTTGGTGATTCTTCTCAAAGTTTTGAAGCAATTCCAGTAACCCGTGGTAGTTTACTTCAAACTTTATCATTCTATAATGAGTGAGGAATGGGAGATAAGACTTGGGCAGCGAGTTCAGTATTGCATCTTTCCCAAGCTGCTCATGCAAGGAAAAGTCGAGCTTGCTCAATTGTTCCATCAGCTCAATCATATACAATACATGATCAGTGACAGAGGCACCATCCCGCATTTTGGCATTGAAGATGACACAACTAGTCTTGTGCCTCTCCACGTCATCGGGTGTGTCAAAGGCATCCTCCAACACTTGAAGCATTTTCTTTGACTGAGATGTCTCGAATCTGCGACTGAACTCGTCGCTCATGGCAGCCAGAATGATACAGCGCACCATGGTCCGGTCACTGAGCTACTTCTGGTAAGTATCTCTGACTGTTCCACATGCATTGGCAGCTGGCTCCTCAGGTACAGGATCCATTATCACATAAAGGATCCGTTCATGCTCTAGGACTATCTTCAACTTTCGGTACCAGCTATCGAAGTTGGGTCCCACCAACTTATCATTGTCCAACAATGATCAGAGCGATAGGAAAGTGGCCATATCTGCTCAAAGAAAAACCATAACCTAATTAGTAATTGATTCATTAAACCTAAAGATTTGGACTTTAATCAAAAAGTTTCTCTCACTATTTTATTCGAATTGGTAGCCTCTACCTCCAATTCGAAGAATTACCCTAATTCCTTAGTGGGTACTAGAATCCACTTGGACTGCACACAAGTCCAACTTTGGTTGGCCAATCCATGTACATCTAAGGGTAGGTTCATAACCAATTATTTCTCTAAATAATTTCTGGTAATTTTAATTTTGCCCCAGAAATCTAATCAGTAGGCTTTGGCCTCCACTGTAAGGATCTGGTTAGGTCCAACCATTAACATGACAATACTTGGTGCATCTAATCAACGAATGATTAAGCCCAACTTTGGTTGGCTCACCTAACCACCATTAGAGAGATATTTTCAAGTCATCATATGATGAGTGATAATTTCATTAGTCAACAAGTACCAGGCCTTTGGGTCTGCAATGATTATTGAGTTAATGGACTCATTATCAAACACCTTAATGGGAGGCTATGACTCAGTTATCTCCATAACTTTGTCATTTTAAAGATCTAATAATTTTAGAAGATTTAAAAAATTTAGAGGATGAGGTCAGATTAACCAACTTATCATGATCCTCCCACTGGCTTCACCAAGTCAGCTTAAGGGAGACCATTAAAAGGGCTGGTCTAGGAGCACCTAAATCAGTCACACTGATTTACCTAGCTGACATGGGTCAGCTCAAATAGTCAAGTGATCTGATCAAAACATAATTTCACCAAGAGGCCAGGTAAGTTCGATCAGTGGGAGGGTCGGCCAAAACTTGCCTTAGATACCATCAAAAATGACCAGATAAGTGGGCTCCCAATTAAAAATCACTGGTCTGGTTTATCTTAGACACCAACTGATTTAATTAGTTTCGATTTGATCAACCTAACAGTTCATGCTAGACCACTTAGCTAAGAATCAAGTCCATTTGGTTCTCGTTAAAGATATGAACTTGACCAACCATAACTATTGTAATTGATTTAGAGAATCCTTGACCTAATCTAAGACAACAATTAATTAGATTTAGTCAATTCTCTAATTAAGTCCATCTTTAATCTAACCATAGGTCTAACTCAATTAATGGACCTAATTCCCACTAACCCATTAACCCAATGTGTTATGGTTTGTGTCCTAGGTTCTTCAATTCACAATCCTAGAACCTAATCAAACAACTTCTTAATTCTTAATTAAGTTTTGGGCTGAGGGTTGGGTTCGATTTTTCAAAAATAATTTTTATGTTTGTAAAATAATTTTACAATATGGTTCTACCAACCATATTGTATGTTTGATTCATTATCAAGATGAAAATAAAATAAACATGAAACTACTTTAGATCTAATCTAAACTGGTTCATGTAATTGAAATAATTTTAACTTTAAATAATTTTTTTACATAAAAATTATTGACAAAGAGATTTTATTTTATATTTAAATATCTTTTAAATCTAATAAATTATAAATTTAATCTAGATCATATCTAATAATTTTATGATTAAAGATAGATCTACATGAACTAGGACAACCTTTGCACTGTAAGGGGTAAACCTTACAGCTGGACAACTTTGCAGTTCGTGATTGATCTAAAATTTTAATTTTAGATTTAATAATTAAATTATAAATTAGATCTAATCTAAGAGATAATCTAAGTATGTATAAATAATCAAATAATAAACAACCTGAACTCTGATACCAATTGTAGGAACCAGATCTAGGGTTTCAGAGTTAAATCTTGAAACTTTTTCAAGATCAGGTAGCAGAAGACTAAAATAAATCAAAATTTATTTTTTAAAATCAGAGAATCTTTAGATCTAAGATTCTATTACATGATTATTACATAGTATTAAATTAAAAATTAAAATATATAGAGCATGAACTACATATTGATCATATCAACATGTTTCTATACTACATCTAATATATGTATTAAACAATAGATCAGATCTATTACCTTGCAAGTTAGACATTCTAATCTTGCTGATCCTGGCTTGAGGATGATGTTGCAAACCGCACATATGTCCAGTCTCTAGGAGTCATCCACACGAGCCTATGAATCTCGATCAGAAGTCCTGCTTCAGAAAATCAGCACAGTATGCTAGTACTGCGTTGATCCTCCTTCGATGGTTGATCAGGTGCCTCCTTCTTTTTGATTTGAACTCTTCTAAAGATGAGAAGGAGAAGAAAAAGTTTTAGATCTGAGATGCTCTCAGAAAACTCAAGATGGAGGAAGGGAAGAGATGAAACTAACAACCCTAGAAGAAGACCCTCTTCTTCTTCTCTTTACTCTCTCCTAGACATCCTATCTTGTGTCTATTATATCTCCATGATCCAAAGGTTTTTCTCTTTTATTTTTGGATACCCCAAAGGTCTCTCAAATCTATATGTTCTCCAAAAATTTCATAAAGAAACTCATTTTATAGAGAGAGATATGATAGAGTCTTTGTCTAGGTCAAATACCTAGTCAAGGCTTATCCAAACATGGCAAGATAAGGGGTGCTCAACTCTTGGTGCCTCCTCCTTATTTTCATGCATGGACCACTAGCAAAGGGTGCACAATGTGTGCCCTAAAATTCATAAAAATCTCAAAAAAAATTTGGATAAATTTGGTACAAAAAGGAAAGAATTTTGAATTTCTAAAACTCTATCTCATAGAATTTGAAATCCAAACTTATTCCTACTTTGATTTGATCCACAACCACTTTCCATGTATGAAAGAAGAGAGGAAGCCTTTTGGATATGGGAAAGACCTGGGAGAGGGCTTTTGTCACACAAAACAAGAGGGGATTGGTGTGGAATAAGAGAGGGGGAATGGGGGGGCTTATGTGGCGCAAGGTGGAATCCTAGTCTTACTAGGATTCTATCTTATGACTTATTTTAATTTAGTTTCTCAATTCAAATCAAACCAAAATTAGATCAACCCAATTAAAATAAGTCTTAACCCAATTAAGAATCTAATTTAATCAGATTAAATTAGATTTAAATCTGATTTAATTTTTTAATCAAATTAGAAATTAGGTTGACCCATGTCCTAATTGAACTAGGACTAGTTTTTTTCTTGCACTTGGCTTATCCAATAAACCAATTGGACTTGATCCAATCAAGCCCAAACTAAATCTAATTAAATTATATTCAATTAGACTTAATCTCAGTCCATTGGCTTAATCAAATTAAGCCAATTAGCAATCAAATTGCTAATCGATCCTCCTATAACACTTGCACTAGGTTAAATGTCAATCGTATTGATCATTTAACCCTAGAATAATTTTTAATCATTGATCAACCATCCGATCGGTTCATAAACTCTAATGTGTGTGACCTCATAGGTCCAAATCTAAGTCGATAACATAGAAATAAATTTTTGTACCAATCGAAGTGATCATCTAGCAATGATACCCGACGATCGGATAGGTCCAATGTGTAGAACAACATCCTTAGAATCCATGCGGATATAGTTTTCATATAATTCATCTCCTTGACCAAAATGATCATAGGACACTTCAGAGTTCCACTGTCAACTTTGATCAAGTTGTCCACATTGTATTTTAAAATATCAAATCCATCTGATGGATTATCCTGGCCAAGGTTTTGCTAAATTGAAATACAGTGACTCATTCTTCTCCAACTCTTGAAGTGGTCAATCCCATCTCGATCACACTCTAACTTCACAAGTACTTGACTATGCCCAGAAGTCTTCCATCACTGAATTAGAAATTCAGTTAGTCTAGTACCAAAGCACAGTGAGTTGCTTGCAAGTCGCTGAGGTGATCTTAGGTCTAAGGGACACTTATACCTATATCCTATCAGAGACATTCTCGACAGCAGAATGCTCTAGAGTTGGTCACGTTCAATGATGATGTATTCTTATATCTCACCTGTATGCTATACCAGTGTCTCCACACTCATTGGTTAAGAGGACAACCAACCCATATGGCCTATAGTGACCTATGCTCGATAGAATCTGTCGTCCTTATTAACAGCCTATCATTTGATCGTGAACAGTTTTAAGGACTAATCGATAAATCTTTTCTTTATCGAATCTGAATAGTCCTAAGGACTTCATCATAACAACGGAGTTCATTAGAAGATAAAAGCTTATGATAAAAATACCAAATATATTTTATTTATTAATAAATCAATTACAATACTCGATTGATTTTTGGGACATATTGTTCAACAATATGTGCTTTGACTTTCAATGAATGTCTATGAATGTGATCAAATTGAATTATTTTAATTATGAGATATAAAAAATAACTCATATTAGTGCTGAGAAATACTATGAATTGTAATATCTTCTAGATGAGCAAATTGATATATCCTTTATGTTTGCTATGTTGAGGGGGAGTAGAGAAATAAGCAATCAAAGAAGGGGCTAAAGAAGTAAAATATGGTATCAAAAAGGGAGAGTAAAGAAAATATGTCTTTTTTATCATCCTTCTTTTCTTTTCTCTATCCTTAAAATCTTTTAACATCTTAATTGATGCTATCAAAAAAGGGGAGTAAAAAAAATTTATTCTTTCAAGATCTCTTAAAAGGAGTAGAGAATCTTAATTGATGCTGTCAAAAAGAGGGAGTAGAGATCAAAATCGAATTTTAGCAATAAGCAATAAAGAAATGAGCAATAAGCAATAAAAAAGTTAGTAATAAATAAAATTGTTAAGCAAATATGTCAAAGAACTAAAATCGTCAGCTCTTTTTTTATCTAATTTTCAAAGCAAATGAACTTATAAGCAAATTTCAAATTGATCTTCAAACTTCTTATGATGCATTTTGTTCAAATACTTGGCTATGATATTGAAGTGATGCATCTTCATAAATTTAAAATTCATGTTCAATGCTTTATATATGCTTTTGCTCAAGTATTTTGTCATCATCAAAAAGGGAGAGATTGTTGCTCTTTGAATTGATTTTGATGATTACAAAGCATTTAAGGAGGTTACTAATGATTTTGACTTGAAAAAAGATTTACTGTATTTCAGAGGCAAAATTATAATTTTATCAAGTTTTGATTCGGAAGCCTCAAGAGCAAGAACACAAGATTTGTAATCTATTGGAGGTAATTTTAATATTTTTGAATATGTATTTTGAAAGAAAATCATGTTTATATATTTGAGTCGACCCCATGAGTCGACTCATGGCAAAAGGGGCTGAACGACACGCTGAATTCTTTGACTGGCACACTCTGTGAGTCGACCCCATGAGTCGACCTCTGAGCATGAGTCGATCCTATGAGTCGACCTCTGCTGCTGTGTAGGTTAAAATTACAGAACAGTCATTTTCTATTCTATACCACAGAAGTCGATCCCATGAGTCGACTCATGAGCATGAGTCGACCCCTGTGACAGAAAAATTTTACAATGACTAGTTTTCAGCTCATTTTGGCTGTATTTAATGTCCATTTAATATGCTCTAACGGCTCTATTTTAGCCCAGATTACTCTTCACCATCATTTGAAGTTATAAAAGGTACTTAAAGGAGGAAATCAATAAGGTTTTTAAAAAGATTCTTCAAGCATTCATTTTCAACCCCAAGCAAGAGTCCTCTTGATGTTAAAGAAGCTTTTATTTCAAGTTCACCAACCCCTCAAGAGCTCATTCAAGTCTTCAACCACCTTAAAAAAAATTAGAAAAGCTTGCTTCTCTTTGTGTAAAGTGTATTTAAAGCTTTATTCGCTCATTAAAGGAGTTACATCTATATTTTCGTGTGATTAACTACTATATTTTATTTTTGAATTGAATTTTTATTTTGAAAAGATTTCAAAACATGGAAAGGTTGATCCGAACCTTGAATCGGATTGTATTGAATTGGCTTGTACTCAAAAAATAAGTGTTCTAGCTTGGAATAGCTAGAGTCGGAGGTTCCGACGTTGTATTCGGGTTGAATACGGTTTAGTGGATTTGAATTTTCAAGTAGGAGCTTGGGGAGTGGACATAGATGCAAGGTTGGCACCGAACTACTATAAATTTTTTTGTTTGTGTTATGCTTACTTGCTCTCCTTTTAAATTTCCTTATCTTCTTGCATTCTTGCATCCAACTTCTTCACCTTGCATAAATTTTACTCTCCATATTTATCCTGCTCATTGTTAAATAATCCTTATAGTTGTAAGTTAATTTTTAAATTTTTTTTAAAAAAAAAACAATTCATCCTCTCCTCTTGGGTTGCATAGCTGGGCAACATAATAGCTTTGGCAACTGATTCTAGCTACCCTCCATTGCTCACATTTATCATAATGGTCAAATCCTTTATAGTCTATTAGACCAATAACTATGCTTGATTGATCTTCTATCATACCCTGAATTCAACACCTAGATCGGCCACACAACACAGCTGCACACTACCCAGAATAAAGTCCTAGAGAATATATAATTTTTAAAAGATGACTCCATTACTCGAATTCTATGATCAAATCCATCCGAAACTGCATCCTACAACTCTAAAAGAAAAAAGAAGAAGTGTTGTGAGCTTTACGGCCCAGTAAAATCCCTACACTCATATCAACCTGAATATAAAAATATCTTTTAACATATATATATATATATATATATATATATATATATATATATATATATATAGCTAATTAAAAAATAATAAGATTCAGACATTAATAATTTGATAATTGAATAATAATACTACAGTTCCATTAAACACATTATATATCACTAATCAACAATTATGTTTAATAGTAATTCAATGAGGTTATTTGTTATTAACTGGTTAACACAATTTTTATCTTGATGATATTATCATTCCAACACTTAACTAGACCTACCCATGCTCTAGTCTATAGCAAGCAAAAAATATACCATATTTCCATCAGCGGTTGGAAATCACATCTCAACCTACAGCTGAGATCACGAATTCTACATTTCACATGTGTTGACTAGTCTAAATATCCTTTATTAGACATGGTTAATCATCTTAATTTAATTTTGGTACCGAACTAGTTATAACCATGCTCCAGTCCATGACAAACCAAACACACACAATGCTTCCGCCTATGATTGGCAACCATAATATCACATCTCAATCTATGGCTAATATGCCATGTTTCATATATTGCTAACTAGTCTATATGCTCTCCTTTTCTCCACTCTTAAAATTATACAAAAATTATGTTTCTTTTTCTGACATTGGCTTAATTACAATTACGCTCCAACTTGTGGTAGCCAAACACAATATTGCATCCCAGTCCAAGACTGATTCAATACTCACATCACATTTCTTACATGGCAAATCAGTCAAAATGTTGTCTATACCCCATCTATTATGTTAAAGTGACACTTTAATTTTTGATATTAGATTAATCACATCATGCTCTAGTCTATGATAGGCCCAAAATATAATGTTGCATTCTAGCTTGAGGCTGACCAAGCATACATACTATATTTTTTACATGACTGACTAATCCAAATTCCACCCACACCTCATAAATTATGTTAAATCATACTTTTCCTTACTCAACATGATATCTATAATTAAGCACATATTAATCATAATTCATAGAACATCAAATCAACAATTCATAATACACTACAATAAATTTGACTATAGCGACGACTAATTGCCGTCACTAATAGTCATTTTATCGTCACTAATACTATTAGCGACGACACCCCATTGCTAATTAGGATTGAAAAATCTTAGTCACTAACTACCTCTATTAGCGACAGACATTCTAGCCATTGCTAATAACTGTATTAGTAATGGCTAAAATCTATCGCTATTTATTTTATTATTTTTAAATAAAATTTAAAAAAATTAAAAAAATTAATGATGACATTGTTATCACTAATACCATCGCTAATAAGTATTAGCATCATTGATGATATTTAATTTTATTTTTTTTTAAAAAAATTATAATAATATTTAGTTATTAGCGATGGCTAAAGTCATCACTAATACCATTGGTAATAGTTTATTTTATTTTTTTTAAAAAATTATATAATATTTTTTTAAATTTATTTTAATTAATCATAATTAATTATGATTTCTAATATCTGTTATAATTAAAATCCAAAGATAATATGATAATCATAAATAAAAAAATTAATTATATTATATTATATTAAAAATATAAATTATATAAATTTATAAGCAGTATCAAAAAAAATATAATACATCAAAATAAAAAAAATCAGTCCAGATCCTCCTCCTTATTCTCATCCTCCTACTCTTCTCCAATAGCTGATGGATGAGAGCCGGATATCCTAGCATCCTGAAATAAAAAAAAAATAAAATATTATTAATAAGTTTAAATACAAAAACGTATCTTTCAATACGCTCCTTCAATTCTCAAATAGATTATTTCTATACATTTCATTCAATGATACGAAACTATAGATACTTTCGATCCATCAATTAGATAGTTAGATTGAATTTTTAGCCCCTAGATTTTCTTCTCCAACTCAAGCCTAAATATGTGAAGCTTTTAAATATGAAATTTTAAAATAAGTAAAAGAGTTTACTAATAAAATTATTTGATGTGATGGTTGGGACAATGAGCTCAGCTGATCGCGCAGCTATGAACCCAGAGAATCTTCATGACCGTATCACGGACGGCATCCCGAAAGCTCTGACGTTGTTGGCTCAAAAGCCTCTGCACGATCTCCTCCACGTGTGCATCGCTCCAAGTCTGGGATGTCGAGGCCTGTGAACATGCCGAAGAGTATCGAGCCGTTGGAGGGTCGAAGTTGTGGCTAAATCTTATGACTCGAGTCCTACTCACCCCTTCGACGATCCTGAGCCATCCCTCAAGGTCAAGAAGGGGCTGAGTGGATGGGTCATCATCATGCTATGCAACGATATAATCCACCTACACAGGTCAGAAATACATTAGTTCTAATATATATATCAGATCCTGTAACAACTTAATAAATATAGTTTGAAACTCTTACCATGATCTATTGTGATCTAGAATCTAAATAATCACTAGTCCTCTTAGACTGATGTGTGGCCTCCCATAACTATAGCTGGCCTGGTGGATGATCCAACTACCGTATCTATAATAAGTAAATAATAAAATTAAATTAATTAAAATATACATATAAGAATTTTTATAGTTCTAGTAAAGAGTTTTGGTATAGGTTTTTTACCAGTTTGTCAACCATAATATGTGTGTCGACGGAGCCGTCCGTATGCCTGATCGAATCTTGTTGGGTGGCCCGATTCTGCTGGACCCTCTAGCACCTATTGGCATACTCCTCGCTGCTCTATTGGTCGTAGAGGACCTCCCATACATCCGTCCACATCCAGTGATCCCTGTAGGATTTTCAGTCCAATGATGATTGAAAATCGAAATGCTTGATGGCGGACTGTCATAGGCTGTGTAGCCTATCTCGAAACCTACATGTGGCCATCTGCTTAAAGATTAAGTGATCAGCCTCCTCATTCTGAGGAGATAAGAATTGGTAGTACCCTTGTAAGTAGAAGCAAACGTGTATTAATAAATAGAATACAAACCCATCATGAATTATTAAATTAAATATTTTTGACTTACCAAAAATATCTCTCAAGCTGCATCATAAGCCCCCGATGGCCAGTTGGAGAACTCGTTCACCAGCCCCGACATCAATCATCGGATGATCCCGATAATCATACGAGGCACGGAGCTCTCTGTAAATGTGTTGCAAACTTGATTTTGAACAATAAATGTTGGACTTTACAATGACTAAATTTTAAACATATTCAGTAAAGATATAATACTTAGACTGGTTCTGAATGTGGATAAGCTCTCTATCCTCCGATCAAGTCATAAGTGCCACGAGCTGGGTGGGTCCTCTACCATGCCTCTATATTTGAGAGTCGGTCACTGATGCGTGTGACTGTGGGGTCACTGGTGACTGTCTGTCATCCGAACTTGAGCGCAAAATATCTAATATAAAGAATGTTATATTAGTTAGTAAAAGATAAAATAACATAAATAAGAATATCTAAAGTGTTAGAGTTTATCGTAGGATGTAAGAGATGCAGAATCTTACGAGCTAGCTGCATGATCGCTCTCTCCTCAAGAGCTCTTTCCTCCACTGGTACGGCTCCAACCTCTAAAATATATGATGTATAATCTTTGAAAATAAAAATACATAGATTCACTAAATTAATTGTACAATTATGGATGGCAATGCAAGAATGATTCAAGGATTATACACTTAGCACTACTCATCGATCTCTTCAGATGTCTGGTATCCTTTGGATTCTTCTTTCGATTTTTCCTCTTCTTTCACTTCTTTCTTTTCTTCCACTTCTTCCACCTCTTCCTCTTCTTCTGCTTCTTGGATAAGATTATTTTTTAAAACAAAATTAGTTAGATCTACCTCCTCATGTTAGCCATCATGTATGAGAATTTCTGAAGCATCCAACTCGACATCTATTGAAGACTAATAAAACTCTAATTGTTGGGTATAAAATACCCTCAGCCGAAGTTCTTAACAGGATTGACCCTCCCAAGACTCCTCCGGCTTTCGACCGTAGATGGTATCTCCCCGGACTTCTCCAACAGCCGGATTCCCACAGTGCTTACTGAATTCCCCCGACGGACGAACTCTCACTACGCCACCCGAGCTCCTTCAACATGAGTTTCCCCAGTTATCTATTAAACTACCCTAACCGCTCACTAAGCTCCACCGCCAGCCGACTTTCTACGACTATCAGCTGCTCCCCGAATCCCTTCCAGACTTCTTCCAGCCAGGTTCAACACCAATCCGAACTACTCCAGACTCTGCCAACGGCTGAACTTCTCCAACGGTAGGTTCCTACAACTACCAGATCTTAGCCCGGACTCCTACGGGAGCCGGATCTCGTCCCCAACCCCGACTGCGGAAAGGCTTCGCCCAGACTCCTACGGGAGCCGGACTCTGTCCTCGACCCCGATTGCTGGTAAACTTCATCCGGACTCCTAAGGGAGCCGGACTTCATCCCTGACTTTGATTGCAGGTTGATTCAGCCCGGACTCCTACGAGAGTCGGATCTCGTCCCCGACCTCGATTGTGAAAAGGCTTCGCCCGGACTCCTACGGGAGTCGGGCTCCATCCTCGACCCCGATTGCTGGTAAACTTCATCCGGACTCCTAAGGGAGCCGGACTTCATCCCTGACTTTGATTGCAGGTTGACTCAGCCCGGTCTCCTACGGGAGCCGGATCTCATCCCCGACCTCGACTGCAGAAAGGCTTCGCCCGGACTCCTACAGGAGCCAGGCTCCATCCTCGACCCCGATTGCTGGTAAACTTTGTCCGGACTCCTAAGGGAGCCGAACTTCATCTCTGACTTTGATTGCAGGTTGACTCAGCCTGGACTTCTACGGGAGCCGGATCTCATCCCCGACCTCGACTGCGGAAAGGCTTCGCTCGGACTACTATGGGAGCCAGGCTCCGTCCTCGACCCCGATTGCTGGTAAACTTCGTCCGGACTCCTAAGGGAGCCAGACTTCATCCCTGACTTTGATTGCAGGTTGACTCAGCCCGGACTCCTACGGGAGCCGGATCTCATCCCCGACCTCGACTGCGAAAAGGCTTCGCCCGGACTCCTATGGTAGCCGGGTTCCATCCTCGACCCCGATTGCTGGTAAACTTCGTCCGGACTCCTAAGGGAGCCGGACTTCATCCCTGACTTTGATTGCAGGTTGACTCAGCCCAGACTCCTATGGGAGTCAGATCTCGTCCCCAACCTCGACTGCGGAAAGGCTTCGCCCGGACTCCTACGGGAGTCGGGCTCCGTCCTCGACCCCGATTGCTGGTAAACTTCGTCCGGACTCCTAAGGGAGTCGAACTTCATCCCTGACTTTGATTACAGGTTGACTCAGCCCAGACTCCTACGGGAGTCAGATCTCATCCCCGACCTCGACTGCGGAAAGGCTTCGCCCGGACTCCTACGGGAGTCGGGCTCCATCCTCGACCCTGATTGCTGGTAAACTTCGTCCAGACTCCTAAGGGAGCCAGACTTCATCCCTGACTTTGATTGCAGGTTGACTCAGCCCGGACTCTTACGGGAGCCAGATTTCATCCCCGACCTCGACTGCGAAAAGGCTTCACCCGGACTCCTACGGGAGCCGGGCTCCATCCTCGACCCCGATTGCTGGTAAACTTCGTCCGGACTCCTAAGGGAGTCGGACTTCATCCCTGACTTTGATTGCAGGTTGACTCAGCCCAGACTCCTACGGGAGCTGGATCTCATCCCCGACCTCGACTGCGGAAAGGCTTCACCCAGACTCCTACGGGAGCCGGGCTCCGTCCTCGATTCCGATTACTGGTAAACTTCGTCCGGACTCCTATGGGAGCCAGACTTCATCCCTGACTTTGATTGTAGGTTGACTCAGCCCGGACTCCTATGGGAGTCGGATCTCGTCCCTGACCTCGATTGCGGAAAGGCTTCGCCTGGACTTCTACGGAAGCCGGGCTCCATCCTCGACCCCAATTACTGGTAAACTTCATCCGGACTCCTAAGGGAGCCGGACTTCATCCCTGACTTTGATTGCAGGTAGACTTCGCCCGAGCTCCTACGGGAGCCAGATCTCGTCTCTAGCTCCAGCTGCAGGAAGACTCAGCCCGGACTCCTATGGGAGCCGGGCCTCATTCCCAATTTCGACCGCACAAGGACTTCGCCCGGACTCCTACGGGAGCCGGGCTCCACCCACGACTTCGCTTATAGGTAAACTTCGTCCGGACTCCTAAGGGAGCCGGACTTCATCCCTGACTTTGATTGCAGGTAGACTCAGCCCGGACTCCTTCGGGAGCCGGACCTCATCCCCATCTTCAACTGAAGGAAGACTCCATCCGAACTCCCACGAGAGCCGGACTCCAAGCTCCTCTCAGACGGGTGGCTAGCCACCTCTCTCCGCCAGACACCCCAGCCGAACTCCAGCCGATAGACCTGGACCTCCTGGCAGGCCGCAGCAATAGCCACGACTCTGCTCCACCTCCTGTGATGGATTCCACACAGCTCCATCACTCCCTGATAGGCCATAATAATGGCCACGATCCTGCTCCACTTTCTGTGATGGATACTGCACGATTCTTCCATTCTCTGACAAGTCGCGACAACGGACGCCGCTCCGCTCCCCGTAGCAGACTCCACGTGGCACGCCCCGGTGATAGCCACGGGTCCACTCCACTACTCTCCGCAACAAACTCCTCCTGACTCTGGGCGACCCACTGCCAAACGGTTACAGACATCGCTATCAATTTGTTGCCCCCTCCACCTATAAAAGGGGGACCCCAGATACGTTATTCTCTAAGCTCTCATTTTTTACCCAGAAACTCTGCTAAAATTTCTGTTCGAGCACTCCATTCTTGTTGAGGCAGAGAACTGACTTGAGCGTCGGAGGGTCTTGCCGGAGTAACCCCACCTCCGGTTTAGACTTCTTTTGCAGGTCCCGACGGCGACCGCGACCTCCACAACTCCAGCTTCTCCGACGCGAGCGGATTTTTGCACCAACAAGATTGGCGCTAGAAGGAGGGTGGCTGCCTTCACAGTACCCTTGTTCTTGAAGGAGCGCTCAACGGGACCGCCCCCGGACATCTTTTCCGACGTCCTCTCTTCCTCCTCCCACTCGATCTTTGCCCGATGCCTTCCCGCAAGGCATCCACGCGACGATCCACGGCCTCCGCGGCCAGATCTCAGGCTCTGACCTCACCTCCAATTTCCCAGCCTCCTCCTCCTCCTCCGACAATGGTGGTTGGCGCGAAGCAATTCGACCTACTGGTGCAGCAGGTCAGAGGCCTCACTGAAGCTGTGCAGGTCATGCAACAGTAGCAGCAGCCGCAGGCATCAGTGCGGTCGGAAAGAGCATCACCAGAACTCCAAAATCTGGCGACGGGATGGGCCACTTGGGCCAGCCGCCCAGTCTTTCCCGAAAAGATGAATCCAAGGGTGGAAAGCCCCCAATCCGACCATGACTCCACCCCTAGAAGATCTCTATCCCCATTCTGCTAGAGGACCCTCGAGACCCGTAGTAGAGAGGATTTCCTGAATCGGAGGCTCCAGGAGATGAACCGACGGATCGAAGAACTCCGCCATGCTCCCTCCACTTATGGTGAGGATATTTGCACTGACCCTCCCTTTTCTCAAATGATCATGCAGGAACCGATCCCGCCAAACTTCAAACTCTCCCAGTTCGAAAGCTACGACGGGACTTCAGACCCGGTTGATCATCTGGAGGCCTTCCGGACGATGATGCTGCTTCATGGCGCACCCGACGCCATTCTATGTCGAGCCTTCCCATCCACCTTGAAGGGAGCGACGAGAAACTGGTACTCAATGCTGAAGTCGGGTACCGTCTTTTCCTTCGATCAGATGAGCCACCAATTTGTGGCCCATTTTGTCAGCAGCCGATGCCCCTGGAAGGGTTTGGAGTCCCTCATCAATATCAAGTAGAGGGAGGGGGAGTCCATTCGGGCCTACATCAACCATTTCAATGTCGCAGTGCTGGAGGTCCGGAATTTGGACCAATCGGTAGCAATGGCCGCTCTGAAGGGCGGCCTTCAGAACAATGACCTTTTGTTCTCCCTGGAGAAGAAGTACCTCAGAGATTTTGCTGATCTGTTGGCTCGGGCCAAAGGGTACGCCCGAGCGGAAGAAGCCTTCAAAATGAAGGATGAGGAGACTGCGAGAGAACGGCAGGCGGGAGACTCGAGTAAGTCCACAGTCGAAAAAGGGGCGAGAGAAGCTCGGCCACATTCTCGAACTCCTCCCAGGCACAAGCGTGTCCATACTCCTCCCTGGGTACGTAAGCAGAGGAGTCCGAACCACGGAGTTAGGCGGGGTTCTCCACCGGGAAGATTTCGCAACTATGCCCCCTCAATGCCTCGAAGACCCAGGTACTGATGGAGGTCAGAGAGCAGCTTCCTAAGCCAGAGAGGATGCGCACACACCCCGAGAAGCGCAACCCTAACAAGTTCTGTCTCTACCATCGCGACCACGGCCATGACACGGAGGAATGCATCCAGCTCCAAGACGAGATCGAGGAGCTCATCCGGCGAGGTTGACTCGATAGGTTCATTCGATGCCAGCCTGAGGGTAGAGAAGATCGGCCAAGGGCCCTGCCGCAACCTGAACCGCCAAGGAGGGAGGAGCAGCCCGGAGATCGGCCTCCAATCGGGACCATCGACTCTATCACCGGAGGGCCTCAAGGAGAAGCAGACCTTCCACGACCATGGAACTCGAGAAACCTGTAAATGTACTACTCACGACTTTGCTTTGAATCAAAATTCTTTTCAACTTTGCATGTCTTTCCCTTTTGGCATAGATTTGTTATGATTGGGGATAACCCCTTCAAACAATTAAAACAAGGTCATGTTAGGAACAGGAGGAGAACCTCGTCCTAACATGAGCAAAATGAAAGTCTAATTATTTTAAGATCGAATCGGGGGAGAGGCCCATATAACGGCCCTTGAGTGCCCCCATGGTCATGTTAGGGACAGGAGGAGAACCTCGCCCTAATATGAGCAAAATGAAAGTCCGATTATTTTAAGATCGGATCGGGGGAGAGGCCCATATAACGGCCCTTGAGTGCCCCCACAGTCATGTTAGGGACAGGAGGAGAACCTCGCCCTAACATGAGCAAAGTCAAAGGCCCGGTTCTTTTAGACTGGATGGAGGGAGAGGCCCTACAATGCCCTTACGCACCCCCACAGCCATGTTAGGGATAGGAGGAGAACCTCGTCCTAACATGAGCAAAGTCAAAGGCCCAATTCTTTTAGACCGGATGGGGGGAGAGGCCCTACAACGCCCTTACACGCCCCCACAGCCATGTTAGGGACAGGAGGAGAACCTCGCCCTAACATGAGCAAAGTCAAAGGCCCGATTCTTTTAGACCGGATGGGGGGAGAGGCCCTACAACGCCCTTACGTGCCCCCACAGCCATGTTAGGGATAGGAGGAGAACCTCGCCCTAACATGAGCAAAGTCAAAGGCCCGATTCTTTTAGACCGGATGGGGGGAGAGGCCCTACAACGCCCTCATGCGCCCCCACAGCCATGTTAGGGACAGGAGGAGGACCTCGCCCTAACGTGAGCAAAGTCGAAGATCCGGTTCTTTTAGATTGGATGGGGGGAGAGGTCCTACAATGTCCTAATGTGCCCCCACAGCCATGTTAGGAACAGGAGGAAACCTCGTCCTGACATGAGCAAAGTCGAAGACCCGATTCTTTTAGACCGGATGGAGGGAGAGGCCCTCACAATGACCTTTATGTGCCCCCGCAGTCCCGTCGGGAACAGAAGGAGAACCTCATCCTAATCTGAGCTGAGATCGACTACATCGAGGATAGAAGGGAGACCTCGTCCTGACAATGATAAAAACCTGATCACCTAACATGATCGGATAAAGGAAAATATCCCCTCAATGGCACCTCCACACCTCTACGCGACCCTGCGTAAAGCAAGGAGAGGACCCTCACCCAGAAAGAGGAGAAAAATTAAGAAGAAAAGCGATGAATTACACCGACAACAGACGAAAAACAAACCACACCAAAGACCTAGGGAACCTCGTCTCAACAAAGATGGGAAGTTCCTACCAAACACCCCCGGCCTCTAAGAAGGCTCTCGACACAGGTCAAGAAAATAACGACCCCTTCGAGGTAATACAGAGTTCAGACCACCGAGCTCGAGCCTACGGCCATGGACGATCAGAAAAGCAAATCAGCGTGGCGACGATTGGGCACCTCCAAATGACATCGACGTCGGACAAGTCAAAAGACAAAAGAAGTTCGGCAGATGACAATTTAATACAACATGCGGACGAGGTAACACAAAATCTCCTTTTCATTTCATTCACAAAATATACACTACAAAGCCCAGCAGGCTAAAGAAAGAAAAGCAAAATGACAAGAACAAGACGAAACAATAGAAGAAAAAATATATACATGGGAAGATGGAAAGACAAAAAGAACCCTAAGGGGGCCCGACTTCCTCCGACCTCGGACTTTCGGCTTTGACCCTCGCCAGGAAATCCCTCAAACGTCCGACTTCTGCTTCCAATTCTTTCTCTCTCATTAATATCTCCATGTATCTTCGATGATATCGCTGGTTTTCGCTCTCCGCCTCTCGACGTCTTTTTCTCAATACCTCAGATTCTACCTCTGCATCCTTGACGGCCTGCTGCTCGCATGCCAGCTGGATCTTCAATTGCTGCAGCTCGGCCGTCCTCCCCCCAAGGGCGATAGAAAGCTCTTTTGCAGTTCTTCTCAGGGATTGGAGTTCGCTGGAATCCCGAGAGGAAGCGAGCTGAGCCCTGCCAGCCAGCTGCCCTTGAAGGCGGGCAACCTCGTCGGTCGCCATCCGGAGCCTCCCCTTGTATTCATCCACCTGCTTACGCCAGCCGGTCCAGTACGCATCGTAGCTCGCCTCGGCATCCTGGAGCTACTGCTGGAGGTTGGAGACCTTCTTCGACCACTCCCGATTACTGTCGGCCCGAGTCAAAGGTCGGGATGAACTTTCCTTCAGCTGGCCAATCCTCTCCCGGGCAGCCGACAGCTCCACCCTGAGGGAACTGAGTTTGGCGGCTTGAGCCCAAATTTGATCGCTGGCACGCTTCTTGCATTCCTCAAGCTCCTTCTCAAAGTTCGCCTTCCTTCCTCCGACTGTACTCTATGATCCCCTTCACGTGGAGATTCCAAAAGTAGGTGGTCTCCGTAGTGGCTTCGGAATGACTCTCCCTTAACCTGCGAAGCTCGCCTTCCACCTTCGACCTTTTTGTTAAATGGAGGACTTTTTTCTTCAGCTGCTGGATTGTAGACTTCAGTGGAATCCCCTGAGGTAAGGGAAGCACTTCGGCGGGATGCTGCCATCGGGAGGTCAACGCGTTAAAACGCAGCTCATTACAAAGAAGTAGAAGAAAGAAAGAAAGAAAAAGAAGAGAAGAAAAGTCTCCCAAAAGGAGTAGACCAATTTTATTGACTGGACGTTTGTTGAAGACAAAAGAAAGAAGAAAAATGGCAATAAAGGAAGAATACAAAGTTAGAGGTCTTGGACCTCTGGATTAACGGGGGGACTCGGCACCTCAGGGGGGGGGATCGTGGTGGCTGCAACGGCGGTGGAGGGTCCGGCTTCATCCTTGGATGCCTCATCCAAGAAGCTGAGGTCGAGCTCGGGAAATTTCATGACCATCTTCTCCTGGCAGAGCTCGAACCCTTTATTGAATGCGGCCTGGCCGAACTCAACCTTCAACTTCTTCATTTCAATGGAAGTCTTGAACTCCTCCACCGCTTGAGTCCTGGCCTCCGAGACCAAAGTCGAGATCTGTTCCGCCATGTTGGCAACCTCGGCCTCCGCCCTCCTTACCATCTCCTCCAGGTCGGCCTTCTGTTCTGCTGAGGTCTGTCTCTCTCTCTCAAGCGCCTCTTGGAGACCGGCCACCTCGAGGGCCATTTTCTTAAGGTGGGCAGCCTCGGCCTGCTGACCTTCCACCGCCTTGTTTGTCATCTCGATGTTGGCGAGGAGTTGATGCTCGAGCTGCAAGGACAACAGGAGAGCCAGAATGGGAGCTGGAAAGTTAATTAAGTGAAGAAGCAAAAGGAAAAAGGAGGATGAATCTACTTACCTCGAGGAAGGCCCCCAGCGAGTCCCAGACTCGTTGTGTAGGATCGACGTGGACGATCCTCTGGATTACTTCGGATAGTGAGCACCCGTCTACCAGCTTTTTTATTAGATCCCTGTCACTAAAGGGATCATCCCCCTACTCCTCTTTAGAGCCGCGGGACTCTTCAGTGGCAGCCCGACGACTGCCGACCCTGCAGGCCAAGGTCTTCCTTCTCTTCCTCCTCTCACCCCCTGGCACCTCCTCAGGATGGGTCTCCGAAGCGGGGACCTCGGTAGGAGAACTCAAATCCTTCGAGGAAGCTCGGGCAGCGGGATTCTCAGTATCTGGAAGGACGTCGGCAGCTGAGGTCGCTCGGGCGGGCGCGGCCGAACTCGTCCCCTCCGCTCTGGCCCTCTTCGCTGGCCCGGAGGTCGGGCGCCCTTTCTTTTGAAAGCCTTCAGGCTCCTAGCAAGCATCTGTGCTTCTTCAGCGTCCATGCCTAAAAAAAAAAAAAAAGAGAAAAGAAAAGGAAGGCGTGAAAAAGAAGAAAAGAAGAGAGGTAAAAAAAAAAAAAAAAGAGGCGAGAGATGAAATACTGGCGGGATCCAGGGGGCTCAGACCGATGTTGAATAGAAACTGCTCCTTCAAGAGGTTGGAGAGAGAAGGAGTTGGATATTTGAGGAGTTTCTGGGAGGCTTGATGGTCGTCTCCCCCCAGGCTGGGCGCCCGATGGATGGAGTCCCTCAGGGAGCCCCAAGGGGGCAATTCTAGCCTTAAGGTCGGGCATCGAACATAAAAAAACTTTCCCTTCCAGTTATGGATAGAAGAAGGGGCACCCTTCAGTAACCCCTTCCTACCGAACTGAGGGGAGAAATACCACTAATTCTTCACCGAGGGATGACGCTTGAAGGTGTAGAAGTATCTAAACAAGAAAAGGGTGGGCTGGACTTCGACTACGTGGCAAAGAGAGAGGAACCCTATCAAAAACCTAAAGGAGTTCGGTGCAACCGAAGCCAGAGAAATATCCAAGAACCGAAAAAGAGCAATGACGAAAGGCGGCAGAGGAAGCCGGAGTCTGGCACGGAAGGCCTCCTGGTATGGGCAGAAGCAGCCGGGGGAGGGGCACTAGCCCGATCGGATGGGCCAGGAAGTTCCAGTTCGTACTCCGAAGGAACCCCATACTGAACTCTTATCAGTTGGAGTTTATCCGAAGTCAGAGAACATGGAATGGCATCTGGTGCAAAAATCGGACGAGGTTCGTCTCTACCTACTGGTTCATCTACCGTCTGAGGACTCTAGGAGACCGAGACAGACGAACTCCTAGAGCCGCTAGAAGAAGAACCCCTGGAAGACATCTAGAGTCACACGAAGACCACTTACAGAGGCGAAATCCCTAAAAATCAAAGAAAATCACGGACAAGGTCCCGGGGGACTGATGCGCAGAGCAAGAGAAAGAAAGATCGAACGGCAAAAGGAAGAACAAAAAGAGGAAGGAGTTTCGAGACTAACCTAGGCAATTCGAAGAAGTACGAAGGTGCGAAAGTAGGGGGACGGCTCGAGGAACGCCTAAGGCTGGGAAGGACACTGAGAAAAATTGAAGTTCTTAGGAAGAAGAAGGATGCCAGAACGAGACCGTCGGATAGAGCGGGACTCTTGGAGGAGGAGTGCGGGTTTAAATAGGCCCTGAGATTCGGCATAATGACGATTGCGAATCCCCTCTCACCGGTCTCTTTTTGCCGCGTGTCCCACTCACCACACAGGCTGTTAAAAGGTGGCAGACGGCTGACAGTGCCTTTATTGTGCCATGCCTCGAGCACCGTTCCATTGCAGGTTCCAAAAGAGCCTCTTCGAATCTCCTCGATTTGAAAAGACTCCGGCGCACGCGCATTAAATGCCAAAATATCTGAGGACGATCGTGCGCGGACATCGAGGGAGCAACTTCAGTTGTGACAATCTTTCTGTACTTCCTTCATTCAAAATTCGAACTCGAAAGTAGGGGGACTGGTGTTGGGTATAAAATACCCTCAGTCAAAGTTCTTAACAGGATTGACCCTCCCAAGACTCCTCCGGCTTTCGACCGCAGATGGTATCTCCCCGGACTTCTCCAACAGCTGGATTCCCACAGTGCTGACTGAATTCCCCCGACGGACGAACTCCCACTACGCCACCCGAGCTCCTTCAACATGAGTTCCCCTAATTATCTATTAAACCGCCCTAAGCACTCGCTAAGCTCCGCCGCCAGCCTACTTTCTACGACTATCAGCTGCTCCCCGAATCCCTTCCAGACTTCTTCCAGCCAGGTTCAACTCCAATCCAAACTACTCCGGACTCCGCCAACGGCTGAACTTCTCCAACGGTAGGTTCCTACAACTACCAGATCTCAGCTCGGACTCCTACAGGAGCCGGATCTCGTCCTCGACCTCGACTGCGGAAAGGCTTCGCCCGGACTCCTACGGGAGCTGGGCTCCGTCCTCGACCCCGATTGCTGGTAAACTTCATCCGGACTCCTAAGGGAGCCGGACTTCATCCCTGACTTTGATTGCAGGTTGACTCAGCCCGGACTCCTACGGGAGCTGGATCTCATCCCCGACCTCGACTGCGGAAAGGCTTCGCCCGGACTCCTATGGGAGTCGGGCTCCGTCCTCGACCCGATTGCTGGTAAACTTCATCCGGACTCCTAAGGGAGCCGGACTTCATCCCTGACTTTGATTGCAGGTTGACTCAGCCCGGACTCCTACGGGAGCTGGATCTCATCCCCGACCTCGACTGCGGAAAGGCTTCGCCCGAACTCCTATGGGAGCCGGGCTCCGTCCTCGACCTCGATTGCTGGTAAACTTCGTCCGGACTCCTAAGGGAGTCGGACTTCATCCCTGACTTTGATTGCAGGTTGACTCAGCCCGGACTCCTACGGGAGTCGGATCTCGTCCCCGACCTCGACTACGGAAAGGCTTCGCCCGGACTCCTACAGGAGCCGGGCTCTGTCCTCGACTCCGATTGCTGGTAAACTTCATCCGGACTCCTAAGGGAGCCGGACTTCATCCCTGACTTTGATTGCAGGTTGACTCAGCCCGGACTCCTACGGGAGCTGGATCTCATCCCCGACCTCGACCGCGGAAAGGCTTCGCCCGGACTCCTATGGGAGTCGGGCTCCGTCCTCGACCCTGATTGCTGGTAAACTTCGTCCGGACTCCTAAGGGAGCTGGACTTCATCCCTGACTTTGATTGCAGGTTGACTCAGCCCGAACTCCTACGGGAGCCAGATCTCATCCCCGACCTCGACTGCGGAAAGGCTTCGCTCGGACTCCTATGGGAGTCGGGCTCCGTCCTCGACCCTGATTGCTGGTAAACTTCGTCCGGACTCCTAAGGGAGCTAGACTTCATCCCTGACTTTGATTGCAGGTAGACTTCGCCCGAGCTCCTACGGGAGCCAGATCTCGTCTCCAGCTCCAGCTGCGGGAAGACTTAGCTCGGACTCCTACGGGAGCCAGGCCTCGTTCCCAATTCTGGCCGCACAAGGACTTCGCCCGGACTCCTACGGGAGCCGGGCTCCACCCACGACTTCGCTTACAGGTAAATTTCATCCGGACTCCTAAGGGAGCCAGACTTCATCCCTGACTTTGATTGCAGGTAGACTCAGCCCGGACTCCTTCGGGAGTCGGACCTCATCCCTGACTTCAGCTGAAGGAAGACTCCATCCGAACTCCCACGAGAGCCGGACTCCAAGCTCCTCTCAGACGGGTGGCTAGCCACCTCTCTCCGCCAGACACCCCAACCGAACTCCGACCGATAGACCTGGACCTCCTGGCAAGCTGCAGCAACAGCCACGACTCTGCTCCACCTCCTGCGACGGATTCCACGCGGCTCCATCACTCCCTGGCAGGCCATAATAATGGCCACGATCCTGCTCCACTTCCTGCTATGGATACCGCGCGATTCTTCTATTCTCTGGCAAGTTGCGACAACGGACGTCACTCCGCTCCTCGTAGCAGACTCCACGTGGCACGCCCCGGTGATAGCCACGGGTCCACTCCACTACTCTCCGCAACAAACTCCTTCTGACTCTGGGCGGCCCACTGCCAGACGGTTACAGACATTGCTATCAGTTTGTTGCCCCCTCCGCCTTCTCTAAGCTCTGGTAAAATTTTTATTCGAGCACTCCATTCTTGTTGAGGTAGAAAACTGACTTGAGCATCGGAGGATCTTGCCGGAGCAACCCCACCTCCGGTTTAGACTTCTTTTGCAGGTCCCGGCGGCGACTGCGACCCCCACAACTCCAGCTTCTCCGACGCGAGCGGATTTTTGCACCAACACTAATGTTTCATCCTTTTGAAAGTATTCTGATAATTGAGGTTCTTCTTCTTCTTCGAGCATATAATGAATGGCTTGAGAATTAACTTTACATACAGCCCACCAATCTTTCCTTCCTCTCTCTCTTGATAGAAAAGGAGTATAATATACTTGAGCAGCTTATTGGGCTAGTACAAAGGGATCATTGACATATACTTTTAATTTATGTTTGATTTTAATAAGCTCGTATCTTGGATCAACCTTCATACAATTGTCAGTATCAAACCATTAGCACTTAAACAGAATGACACTATTATCACCTAAGGGATAGGTCAACTTGATCCCTTCTTTGAGGATTCTATAGTAGTCACTCTCTACCTCTGCTCATCCGTTGCCCTTTATATATACATCGCTATTCATTGTACTTTTATGTTCTTCATATTGCTATGTGTAAAATTTAAAATCATTTATGTTATAGCCATTATAATATATCACGTACTTTGTTGGCCTGTAACTTAATGATCTTAGCTTCCTAGATATGAAATTACTGCCTTGCATGATTTAAATATTATAAAAAAAATAAATTGAGAAAAATTAAATTAAATAAAATGGGAATGGTCGCTTATCAGTTGATGGAACCAATTTATAAAGTTCTGTGAGTGCTGAGTGGAAAGTTCTTATCATCAGGTTGTCCCATTTCAGCATCTCATTATATTACCTATACATGCATAAGATAAGTACAGGATGATAAATGATTAAAGAGTTGAGATTGTGATGGATACTTACTCAACATATGGGTCAATCTATGTGAAGTTTAGCAAAATATATGTCTCTGCATGTTGAAGTTTAGTATCAATCAATACCTGACGAACCTCTTGCCCAAATTTACAAGCAGGATAGGCAAATATTGAGATCTCCGCCTTTGATCCCTCACCACTATCATCATGTCGATCCACTTGAGTCAACTTTGTTTGCACACTGGGGTTAAAGTAGTGTCAGTTGAAATTTGAAATTTTTTCTATTATATAAGCCTCCATAATAGAACCTTCGACTCGAGCCTTATTTTTCACTTTCTTCTTGAGATTGTGCATGTATCTTTCAAATGGATACATCCACCTATATTGCACTGGTCCCCCCATCCTAGCTTCATACGGTAGATGAATTATGAGGTGCTCCATAGAGTCGAAGAAGCTAGGAGAAAATATCTTCTCCAACTTGCATGTGGTCTCTACACTGCTAGGCTCAAGAATGAAGATATGGTCGGTAGATAGTTCGATAGCACAAATATCTCTAAAAAAAGGCTAAGCTCAGTTAAAGAACTCTATATGGAGTTGAAAAGGAGATCACACCAAGCCAATGGGAGTAATTATTGCATGAAGATATGACAGTCATGGCTCTTTAGCCCATAGAATCTGCAATCTTTGACATTGACGCACCGAGCTAGATTACTTACATAACCATCTAAAAATTTAAGACTTTTACATCATTCATAAATGTCTCTCAACTGCTCCCTTATTAATGTATAAGATACTTTTGGCTTCAAAAATTTTTCAAGTGACACCTCAACCAGCTCTAATTGAGGACGCTTGCATATGTTCTTCATATCTGCTCGAGCCTTGGGATTATCCTTTATCTTGCCTTTGACATCCATAATAGTGTAGACAACATTATCGAATACATTCTTCTCAATATGCATGATGTCAAAGTTATGACGGATCAAATTGATGGACCAGTATAGTAATTTTCAGAAGATGCTTCGCTTCACCCAGTTATGAGTTCTACCAAACCCCCGAGACTTTTACTTGTCAAATAGCATGCCACACTAGCCATCATCCAGTTAGGATACCCTCTGAAATACTTCCATATCATTGAGGCATGGGGGTGTATGATCCTTCTCTATCTTATTCTTTCTAAAATTGTCCCACTGCTTTTGAAAAGGATGATGCTCGGGAAGGAATTGATAATGATAATCGAACTAGCAAGGCTTACGATCATGCTCAAGCAGAAATAATTTTATATTCTCCATACAATAGGGACATGCAAGCTTCCTATGAGTGCTCCATCCTGACAGCATCCCATAAGTAGAAAAATTGCTAATGATCCACATCAATGCAGCCTTCATTATAAAATTTTGTTTCTTCGATGCATCAAAAGTACATATGCCATTGGACCATAAAAATTTTAGCTGATCAACAAGAGACCTTAGATATACATCAATGCTTCTACCAGGATGTTGTGGTCCAGGAATTACTAATGTAAGAATGACATGTTATGCTTTTTCATGCACATCCCAGGCAGGAGATTGTATAGAGTAATAAAGACTGATCAATATGAATAAGGGGTTGCTTCATGACTGTGTTGGGAATAGTGTTCCAAAGCTAATCATCAGCCTGTTGACGGTTGTGCTCTTTTCTGTATTAGTATATAAATTATAAATAAATAAAAATTATTTTAATATTTTTTATCACAAATTATTTTATTTTCTAATGAACTCCTATGTTGTGGTGAAATTCTTAGGACTATTTAGACTCGACAAAGGAGGATTTGTCGTTTAGTCCTTAAACCTGTTCGTGATCAAATGATATGTTGTTACCAAGGACAATAATGTTTAGCAAACATAGGTCGTTGTGTGCCATATGGGTTGGTTGTCCTCTTAATCAAAGAGTGTGGAGACACTGGTATGGCATACAGGTGAGATATAAGGGTACATCTGCACTGAACGTGACCGACTCTTGAGCTTTTTCTGCTGTCAAGATTTGCTCTGATGGGATATGGGTATAATTGTCCTTTCGACCTGAGACTGCCATAGTGACTTGCAAGCAACTCACTGCACTTAGGCACTGGATTACCTTAATTTTTAATTCAGTGACGGAAGGCTGCTGGGTGTAGTCAGGTACTTGACTTATCGGTGCATGTGTCAAGATGAGATTAACCACTCCAGTTCAGGAGCTGTGTACAGTCGTGTTTCAATTTAGCAAAATCTTGACGAGGGTAGTCCTAGTGAGGAGTCATAGGACTGTTTGAGTTGAGCATGATTCGGATGATCTGATCAGGGTTGACAGTTTAACCCTGAGTCATCCTATACATAGGGGTCAAAAGGGATGAATTATACAGTAACCATATTCGTGTAGGTTCTGAATGTTGCGATTATGACTATTTGACCTATCCAAATATCGGGTACCATTGCTAGATGGTCAGTTCGATTAGTACAAAAATTGGTTCCTGTGCTACCGGCTTAGGTTCGAACCTGTGGGATCACACACATTAGAGGTTCCTATCTGATCTGATGGCTGGTGAAGAGTCCCACTGGACTGGGACTCTTCGACCAAGAGTCCTAATGCTCGGAGACTCTGAGTCCTACATGTCTGAAACTCTGTGATCAAGAATCAGGATTCTCTAATCATGAGTTTCACACATTTTGGATACCGGGGTCAAGAGTCCCACTGGTTTGGGACTCTTCGATCAGGGTTTCATATCAATGGACTTTGATGCCTGATTGCCCATCAGATTTGGATTCAGTATTTATGAAAGATTTAATTAGTAATTTGATCACTAATTAATTCAATTTGATTGAGTAATTATTTTTAGATCAAGTCCAATTGAATTGGATTCAGTTGGATTTGACCAGATTAGGTTAAGAGTTGAGCTAATCGTCGAGGTGGTTTGGTCCCTGATTTGATCAGGGGTTGGACTTAGTCAATTCCTGATTTGATTAAGATTTTATTGAGCCTAATTAAGCCTAATTATGTTGGATTTAATTTAGTCTAATTGTGCCTAACCTATTTTAATAAGATTGGTTCAATTAGATTTGAAACCACTTTTGACTTATCTCCCTGCGCCACCTCACTCACCTACGTCTATTTGAATTCACGAGAAACAAGTTCTCATGAATTTTCTCCCATGCAGAAGCCTTCCCACACCCCTCCTTTGTATGCCATTTGGGTGGATAAAGATGGTTGGTTGGCCATTCAAATTCAAATAAAGTTTGAATTTGAATGGGCAACTAATCTCATGCGCCACCTTATCCACTTGTGCGCCACTTTACACGAGAAAAGGTTTCTCATGAAATCTCTACATGCACAAAAAAGCTCATGCCCCTCCCTTCTCACATCAAGAGTGGATAAGGATAGGTTGGTTGGCATTTGAATTTAAATTCGATTTGAATTCAAGTGAGCAACCACCTAGCTTTATCCTCTCACGTGGTGAAAACGCTGAAAAGACGCATCTTGCACTATTTTTAAAAAAATGAGAAGGTGGGGCATGTGAATATCTTATCTGAGAAAGACTGAGTGGTATGAGAAGGCCTTGTGCATGAGATCAAAGTTTAAAAACTTTCGAGAGAAAAGAAAAGAAAGAAAGTGGGTGCAAGATTTTCTGAGAGTACCCTAGGATTTCTGCCTAGGGTTCGGAAAGTGAGAAAGTGAGCTACGAATGTTGTGAGCCCATAAAATTTTAGGGAGAGCTTTATCAACCTCTCAAATACATCTGTTGATGATCCGGAGCATCCGAAGAGTCGACAGATCAAGATCGAAGGAGTTCGATCAGCATCAGCCATCGAAAGGATTCTGCAACGAACTAGCATTCGTGAGGAGCCGATCAGATCAGGAGCTTCGTGAGGAGTCGATCAATTGACCATCATATTAAACTCAACCTTCAAATTCAATAATTCTAACACAGCTAATAATACAGTGTATGTTTAACTTCTCGACTACAGCGGTTCATCAGTATCTTTCAGCATATGCTAGAAATCATTACTGTCAGCTTCTGGATCATCCTTTACATCTCAGTTAAATTTATGACTAGCCACATCCATAACCATATCTACCATTCTATCGTGTCCCTATCCTACTCGCTTCTAACCTTTACAACTTCTCCCACATCTCTCCATGTAGGTACCAATAATTATAGTTGGACATAAATCCACTCTTATACAAATAGACAGTAATTGTATCCCTATCAAATATTTTTCTATTGTCACATCTGTTATAAAAGCAACGAGCCCATCCTTGATGTAAAAGTACTGTATTTCTAAAAGCAAAATTATAGAAGTACTCTATATCCTTCCTATATTCAGTAGAAATCATCCCATCGACTACTCGATGATCCATCCAACTAGATCCATGGCACACTATCTAAGAATTCTGTATATACATAAATACAAAGCAACTGCTAGTTAATTATTTTATGATTCAAAATAGCTTGCATAGTAAATACATCCTATCATCAACTAATAGGTATAGAAAGTCCTATCCCATTTAGAAAATACATTAATTCTATAGGTCAATTACAGCAATCAAATGATATGCAACAAGAGGCAAAAAAAATATCGATAATATTTTTTCTTAGTTCTCCCCATATGACTGAAGATGTATAGGGAGAATTAAAAAAAAATACTATCTAAAATTTCTTTCAAACCTTCAGTATATCGTTTGATTACTATAATGACCTATAGAATTACTTACATTTCTTAAACTGTCCATACTAGACAATCGATTGATCAAGGTACGTAATTTTTCCATTCATATAAAAATATATAAATGAATGGATATAGCAGAATATGTACATTAATCAAAAAATAGATTTATGGTTCCATGCAATACAAATTTTTTAAAAATTAATACCTAATTAATTACTTAAATTAACATCCAATTATAGGATATCGTAGAATATGCACTCGACCCTTGCATGAGGACTGGCTGCCCTGAACACCGACTAGGACCTGAGGTCCGAGTGCATAGGGTACACCCCGACCCCATGTTTGCAATGCTACCTGGCACCTTCCATCGGCTTGAGCGTGTAGGGCGCGTGAGGGCTGGATGCCTTGGACGCCAGCTGGGACTCGAGGCCCGAGTGCGTAGGGCACGCCCCATCTCCGTGTTTGCAATGCATGCTGTCTGTCACCTTCCCTCGATCTAAGCGTGCAGGGTGCACAAGGGCTGGATGTCTTGGATGTCGGTTAGGACCCGAGGCCCGAGCACGTAGGGCACGTCTGGGCCCCATGTTTGCAATCCTGCCTGACACCTTCCTTCGATCTGAGCACTTTGCATGCCGAGACCCAAGTCCCGTGCTTCTAATTAATTAATTGATTAAATATCTAATTAATTAATTAAATTAATATTTAATTAATTAGTTTTTAATATATAATTAAATTTAATTAACATAATTTAAATAAAAAAATAATTTTTAGTAACCGTATTAGCCATCGCTAATACTCACAATAGAAGGTGGGTTGGTGCACAGGGACTGAAGGGCGAGAGGATGGCTTGGGATGGGATGCCAGCTCGGGGATGGGATGTTGGCATGGGGACAGGATGTCGAAGATGAGGGCATGAGGATGGGGCTGCAGGAAGGTGGTGCAGGTCAGGGCCGCAGGATCAGGTCGGCGGGGCAGGGCAGTAGGCTGGGGGCGACAGGGTGGGGCCGCAGGCTGGGGCCAGGGGGTCGGGCCAATGACCTCAGGGCTGGCAGGGTCGGGGTGGCCGCAGGCATGGAGGGATGTGGGCTTGAGGCTGTGGGGTCGAGCCAGCAACATTGGGGCTGGAGAGGTCGGGGCGACCGTGGGTATGGAGGGATGCGGGCTTGGGGCTGCAAGATGTCGAAGGGACAGGGGGGGAGGGACGAGGCGGGGAGGGAGGAAAGGGGGGGTGAGGGGGGTTTGGATGCCGGTGGGAGGAGAGTGTGTCGGGTTGTGAGATGCCGAAGGGATGGGGATGGATGGGGTTGGGATGGAGGAAAGGGAGGTTGGGGGGGTTGAGGGGGATTTGGATGCCAGTGAGAGGAGAGCACGTCGAGGTCGTGGGATGTCAGAGGGATGGGGTGGGGAGGGAGGAAATGGGGGTTGGGGGGAGGGTTGAGGGGGGTTTGGATGCCAGCGAGAGGAGAGTGCACGAGCGAAATTTTTTTCCCCCCATGCTTGGAAATATGTGGGAGTATTAGCGATGGCAAAGTGGTCGTCATTGATGCCGTCGGTAAAAATATTAGCAATGGTAAAATTTATCGCTAAAAAAGAGAGCTATCACTAATACTTTTATCAAAAAAAAATTTTCATAATTTTTTAAATAATTTTTTTAAAATTATTAGCAATGATAATGTTTCAGTCACTAATGCCGTCGGTGAAAGTATTAGCGATGGTGTCTTTCATTGCTAGAGCCATTGCTAATACTTTTATTAAAAAAAAAATATTTTTTCATAATTTTTTAAATATTTTTTTTAAAATTATTAGCGATGAAAAATTCAGTCGTCGCTAATAACCATCATTAATTAATCAATTTAATTATAATTATAACCAATAAGTTTTTTAAAATTTTTAATTTATTATAATTATAATTTTTTTTATTTTTTTTGAATATGATATAATTTTAAAATTTAAAATTTATCTTCATCATTCATTATCTAAATAATTATCATTAGAGTATTATCATAAAATACCACCTCGATCCAATAGCCCTAGATATGTCGATTATTAAAATTTAATTTTGATGGCCACGAATGATTGTATGATGATCTGATAAATAGAGACTACTGATAGATCTAAAAATTTATAACGATGATCTCGATAATATTTGTAGCATACTAGCAAAATTTTACTTTAATCGAATATCATTATCATTATCAATTTAGTACTAAATAATTTGGATCGTTAAATAAAAAATGAGTAATCAAAAAACCAAACGACGTCCAATTATAAGGTAATTTTTTAAATAAATAATGTTTACTACTACTTTGATCATTTGTATGGTGGTAATCATAAAATTTAAATCGCACATATATAAATGATCCAAAATTATATGTCTCTTGATACTCATTCTTAAAGTCCTTAAGTAATTATACTTATATTTTTATAAGATCTACTTAACATGGATGGTTCATATATACGTGATTTGAATTTTATGATCACCACTATACAAATGATTAAAGTAGTAGCAAAGATTATTTATCTAAAAAATTATCTTATAATCAGACGCTGTTTGACTTTTTGATCACTCATTTTTTATTTAACAATCTAAATCATTCTATACTAAATTAACCATGATAATGATGTCTGATTGAAGTAAAATTTTGATAGTATACTACAAATATCATCTAAATCATCATTGTCAGTTTTCAAACCTATCGATGGTCTCTATCTATCAAATCATTATGCAATATTTCGTGATTGTCAAAATCAAATTTTATTGATCGACATAGCTATGGTTATCAGATCGAGGTAATCTTTTGTGATGATACTCTAATGATAATTATTTAGATAATGAATGATGAAGATAATTATTCATCATCGCTAATAAGTTTAATAAATAAAAAAAAATTAATTTTTTGTGATGGTAATTTCATCGCTAATAGTGCCATCGCTAATAATTTTTTAATAAATAAATAAAATTTTTTTATTATCATTAATACTCTTTTTATCATCATTAATAAGTTTAGTAAATAGAAAAGAAAATTTATTTTTTGTGATGGTGAATTCCATCGCTAATAGTGCCGTTGCTTATGATTATTAGAGACAGCAAATTTTGTCACTAATAATCTTTTGACCGTTGCTAATAAGTTTAATAAATAATTTTTTTTTTATGATGATAAGATCCATTGCTAATGATAATTAGTACCATCACTAATAAATTTAATAAATAATTTTTTTTAATAAATAATCTTTTTTATGATGGCTTATTTTTTTATCATGATTTTTTATCGATAAAAATGATTATTAGAGATGGCACAAACATCGTTACTAATAACCGTCAGTAAAAATATTATTAGCAATAGAGATATTGCCGTCAGTAATGCCATTGCTAATAAAGACTATTAGCAACGATAGAAATACTGTCGCTAATGGCCGTCGCTAATATCTTAATCTTTTATATAGATATATGTATCAATATATAAAAATATATATCAATCATATAAGTACATATATATATAATTTTTTATAATTATATAAATGATTGTGTTAAAGAACTCTTACCTCTACCAATGATTAACTTAAACACTATGAACATCGACCTGCTCATGGGTCTACAAACTCGAGAGTGGTATTTTGCTCAACACCATCTTATCCAAAAAATTATTTACCTATAGAGCTAGACCTCATCATCAAAACAATTATAAATGTTCAGAATCCCTGATGGAAAATTATAAAAAATCAGGTTGACGGTTGCATGATGCTAGCTTGGGATCCTTGATCATACAGCACTAATCTAGGATCCCTTTTACCTGAACCACAAAACATCTTTGGACCATGGTCCACTAGACATATAGAGAGAGAAAGAGTGAAGAAGAGAGAGAAAGAGGAGAGAAAGAGGAAGAGAAAATGATTTCTTTTCTCCTTCTCTTGTTCTCATTTTATTCTTCTTCTTCATAGAAAATAGAGAAAGGAGAAGGGGCTTAAGAGTTGACCATAGCCTGAGTGGCAATCCATGGTGGCAGCAGTAGCAACATCTTCGGCCCTTGGCAGCCTGAGCACGACCATGTTCGGTGACAATGATGGGCTTGCAGGAAAGAGAAAAGAAAGGAAAAATGGGAGCGATAAAAAGGGCATCCAATCTGGTGATCAATTGCTCCAATCCAGTTGATGATGGTAGCCTTAGCATCATGCAAAAGAGTAGAAGAAAGATCAAAGGCCCTTATCTCAACTCTGGTGCGATCTCATGGCTAGATAGATGGAAAAACCCAAGAAACCCTTCATGGAGGCACTTGAATCACTGCCCCAATTGAAATATTTTCAAAGATGGATGCTAGAGAGGGGTTCAAGATAGATTTTTATAACCACAATCTTGGGTTAATCAGGTGAAAAATGGAGTCCTAATTCCCTCCATCCACTAGAATCAGGAAAGAAGTCATATTCCTTCTAGAAGTTTGATTCTTTCCATCTTTTTTTGCTTTACTATGCTCTGAGATTTGTGTGGAGAAAATATTAGGCCTATGGAGTCTTTTGGGCTGATCAATGGATCAGGCCCTTACATCTTCTATCATCATTGGTCTTCAATTGGTCTATCCATAATTCCCTAGCTCTTTCTCCCTTTACTCATCATGTCCTTGTTAATCACCAACTCCAATGACTATTTGCTCGATCACGTATACCTATCATTACCTGACCCTCTATTTAGGATGACCAGTTAGGCTAATTTAATTTCAGCCACTCAATCTGATGGTTATCTCACTTAGTCTATTAGGTGACATATCTTCCTTTCTAGTGAAACCAAAGTATAAAAGTCTCAGCTTAAAATCCTTTAAAGTGATCTTATCTCAGAGTTGCCACATGTACTACAATCCCTAGATGCTAAAATATGGTGTAAAAAGCAATCAAAACCTTGTTAAGATTCATTAAATTTAGAATACCTTGTCTTTCTCTTTTCTAGACATGTAAAGTATATTCTACCTCACCAGTAAAGAGAATGGAGAGTAAAGTAGCAATTTATGATCTGACCTACCTACTCAACCCTCAACTGACTCACTTTAATCAGATTCAGGTTTGACATAAAATAGATTTGCATGAAAGGTCGGCTTGATCTAACCTTTTTATTAAATAGATATATTTTAGATTCTTGACTAGTTTAATTTATTTTGACTTGTTTTCCCTATTTAAGACCTTTTCTTAACCCACTAAAATGTGCTTAACTCAATTCAACTCATTTGTTAAATGGGTTATGAGGGTCAAGTTGGGCTACCTATTTAATAAAAAAGATTATATTTAGATTTAAATTTTAACTTATTTAATAAATAGATTAGATTTATATTAATCGATAGTTGATCTGACCCATATCCAACCTGACCTAACTCAGTTGCCATCACTAATAGAATAGAAATTATTTTATTTTCAAAGAAAAGTTCTTCCAAGTTATCCAACCAGATCTTTTTTTTTAAATAAAAAGAAAGCAAGAAGCCACTCGTTTATTAAATCAAAATACAAGCAAAATTTGTACAATGCAAAGAAATATGAAAATAAGAGGGAAGAGGAAAACAATAGAGAAGTGAAGATCATTTGTTATAGAGGGTAAAGAAACAAGAGAGAAGTAGCTAAAGAAATTATTCAAAACTATTTTCCAACATCATTTGAAAGCCAGCTTGTTGACTAAGAAAAGATAAGATTCACCAATGAAAGCAAAGTTTTGTATAATATGTAGATGGCTATCAGACTTTCAGAGGGCTGAAGGAAGAATATTAAAGTAGACATAAGTCCACTAATCTTGAGGAGCTTATTTTGATGTGCTAATAGAGTAGAGGAAATCGATCTACAACCTAAAGAAACCAGCAATTTCAGACTATTCCAAAGATGGTTATGACCTTCCATAGTTTTTCGAGGTCTGAGATGTTCCTATGAATGAAAAGTATGTCGAGTTATGAGGAAGACGTTGATCCCAAGATCTTCAGGTGGATCTTTTAAGCTTCATTTTCCACCAAGAGGTCAAAATAGCATAAAAATTTGCAAGCCATCTTCTATGCTTAAGACAAGTCTTTAAGATAGTCTAACTACTTCTAGCAAAAGAATATTTGAGAAAGATATTAGATACATTCTCAAAACTACCATCATATAAAGGACAATCGATGCTAACCGACCAACCTTTTCTTGCTAGTACTTCACTAATATTCAATCGGTTGTTTAGAGACAACCAAGAAAAGATTTTAATTTTTTCTAACATCACTGCTTTCAAAATGATGTTATAGAAGGGGCAAGCCAAACCACCTCGGTTAAGAAATTTATAGAATGAATTTATTAAGAAGGTTCCATTATGAGTTGGCTTCCAAAAAGGGGTACCAGCAACTCTGGAGGGTGTAGCGTGGAAGAGCAGGTCATAAAGATAATCCAATTGTATCTCATGAGTAAGAAAAAAAGGGCCCCTCACTCAGATGATCCATCTAGCATCTCTCCAATTCCACTAGGAAGCCGCCAATACATTAGGCTTAGCTGCAATAGAAAATAACTCATTGAATAGAGAAGCAAGAGGAAGAGGGCCTAACCAAGAATACTCCCAAAAATGTATGTTTTCTATGCTTCCAACAGATAAGGAAGTGCAGGACAAAAATGCACATAAGTATTTGCTAATGTCTCATCAAATAGGGAATAAGGAGACAAGACGATGCCTAAATCTAATTCCAAATCTTCTTCTTGAGTAATAAGAGCTTTTAATGGGCTTGTACCATGCCACTTCTAAGTATGTCAAAAATTTTCAAATCTATTTTGCAATGAGAGCTTTATTTATGTCCTTGATGTTCCTGATACCAAGCCTCCTTCTTTGATTTGCACACACAATCTCAATTAACAAGGTAATGAAAATCATTTGTGTTTTCTTTTCCTCTCCAACGAAAAGCCCTTCTTATTTGATCAATTTTATTAACAACCCATTTTTCGATAATTTGAAATGGATATAAGTTAAGAAGGCAAAGTTGAAAGGATAGCATTGATAAGTGTAATTTTACCTCCCTCGGAGAGAAATTTTTCTTTCCAAGCAGTAAGTCTATAGCTCATCTTTTCCAATAACAGCATCCAACATTGCTTTATAATTTTTTTGACATAGAGGAGAAGACAGGATAAGTAAATGGATGGGATCCAATCTTACAAGTCATCTATAGTGCAAAGTTTTCAATTTCATCCTCATCCATGTTGAAACAAAGTATCATGCTTTTGTAAAAATTCACTCTTAATCCCAAGGCCCTCTTAAAAGAAAGAAAAATTCCTTTGATTGCTAAAATGCTATTCTTCTATCCAACATAAACTACTATTGTATCATCTGCAAAGTGAAGGTTTCTGATTCCCCTATAGCAAAGCTTGCAATCAATCCTTTCAATTAAATCGACAGAGTCTGCTTGTTTGAAGATCCCAGGTAGGGCATCAGTAATCAATATAAACTATGCTGGTGAAAGTGGATCTCCTTTTCTCAATCTCTATTGACATCTAATCCACTTATTGACAATGCCATTGACCAAGATTGCAATAACTGGAGATGATAAGAGAGAATAAATCTAATCAATCCATTTTTGTGGGAGGCCTCCTGCCTCATAATTACAATAAGAAATATCTAATTGGCTTTGTTGAAAGCTTTTTCAAAGTTTAGCTTACAAAGAATTCCTTTACGTCCAGTTCTATTACAATATCTCGGCATTTTATGAATCAAAAGAAAGTACTTAATGATGGAGCGGCCTTTGATAAAAGCAAATTAAGACTCATCAATAAGAAAAGGGAAGTGGCAAGTATACTAACTAAGATTTTGGAGATGAACTTGTATAAACTATTGATTTAGTCAGAAGTCACATGCCAAAAGAGAACACTCCTTTTTGGGAATCAAAGAGATATAAGCATAATTCAATCTATTCAAATCATGATTACCATTGTGATACTCTTAAAGGAGGGCTAATAAGTTATGTTTTATAAGCTCCTAAACTAAAACAGGGAAAAAGTGAAACCTATAAGAACCCTATTTTTTCCCACATGAATCATAAAGTAGGTAAAAAAAATAGATGGAGAAGAGGACTCCCAAAAGGAGTCCGCTTCTTCTCTCCTGATTCCATCAAACTTAGGACTAGCGGGAGTCTGATTTAGGTTAGAAAATCATGTCTATAAGAAGCCCCTTCCCCTCTCTTGGAACTCCACCCCAAATTGTTTGAGAAAATGTTATGGATCATTCGGAGATTTCTCGAATCCTTCTCTTGAGTAGTCATTGGGAAAAGATCATCAAAAACCTCCTCTAGCTCCACCAGACCAAGGTAGTTTTGTTTCTTTTCTCTTTTTTTCCAATCTTTCCTTCATCGTCAATGCTCAGATGGGTCCGGCAAGCTGTCGGATCGACCATAGGGTTGGTTTGAATAGGATAGTCCCTATTTCTTTCTTACTTTGCCAATCGCCACCGACATGGCCATTGTTGAGGCCACAGCCTCATCACTAGTGGGAGCCATCGTAGGTGGCCAGTTTGGATATTCTACCGCTACCATTGGGGGAAGAAAAAAATGCACAATGGGTGTCCCCTGTTTTGGAGAAGAAGAGAAGAAGAGAGGAGATGGTTCCCTTTCTTCTCTAGTTATTTGTTAATCACTTAGTTAATTAATTAATTACTTATTATTTTCTCTCTCTTAGATGGTTTAGAAAAATTTTAGAAGAAAAAATTTTGGAGACTGGGGAGGGTAGACCCTAGAAAACCCTGATAAAGGATTCTAGATAATTAATTCAATTTATTGGATCTTATTTTATAATATTAATTTTGCTCTATAGGAGAATAATTCATCAGATAGGAGACATCGAGTAGGGTTTTGACTCTCAGATTGTAACCTAATGAGTCCTATTTGTCATCGATTGATGTAAGAATCACTATAAATGATCATCATTATATATCTATTTGTACCGTTAGATTTATATCATTGATTTTATATCTTTGGATTCATGCTGATGGATTTGTCTATGCTTGAGATACTATTGTTCTTGTATATTTTTTCAGTATGAGTATATTATATGTTGACCATATATGTGTATCAATGATGATGATATAATTATATGGTTATGATATGCTTATCTTGATTATACTATAAATTGAAATTGATTTGATGAAATTAACATGTAATATGTAGATGAAAAAGATATAGTTTGGACTAACGTCATCATGGGATAATTGGTTAGAAACTTATTCCTGAGACAACCTCCATAGGCTTATGTGTGAGATAGCTGGTCAGGAGCTTATACCTAGGATAGCCTCCATGGACTTTTGTATGGGATAGCCTCCATAGGCTTACACATGTGATAGCCTCTAAGAGCTTATATCTCGGATAGTCGGTCAAGAGCTTATGCCTAGGATAGCCTTCATAGGCTTATGCATGGGATAGCCAGCTATCAACTTATATTTAGGATAGATCCTAGGGGTGTACATGTAGGATAGCCTTTAGGAGCTTATCCCTGAGATAGCCGCCATAGGCTTACGCATGAAAATTTGATCAATCATGGACTGGGACATGATCTTGGTTAATCTAAAGTCGTAAAGTAAAAGATTAAAAAATTTGAAACTGTGATAAGAGGAATAGATGATAAGATACATGAAACTAATGCTAAATAAAAAATTTCACTTATCGACATGTCACATTTAATGCACATTCATATAGATGTTTGAGTTATTGTGGATATTTAATATGAGATTTCATATTTTATATCAATTATTATTTTTAAATTATATTATTATATTGGTATAGATATATAACAATTCTTAGTAAGCTGTAAAGCTCACAACCTCCTTTATTTTTCTTTTTAGAATAGAACATCCTTAGAATTGCAGGATGTTCATGATTGGCTATAGTTTGGGTCGTACATGAGTGGATGAGTAAATAAAGCATCATTGTACCTGATCAGATGATTGAAAGAATTGAATTTATAATTATATAAATTTTACTAATTATTATATAATTAGATCATTATTATTTATGGATATTGAGATTGTATCAAATTTTAAGACCTTATATGGTCTCTACGGCATCGCTTTAGAGTTCATGTGGCTGTATCGCATGGATGATCTCTTGAAAAATGTGTCCTAAAGCTAACTGTCTATCTATAGATGATTGAGCTCTTTATAATATGTATATAAATTATTAATAAATAAAAATTATTTTTGATAAGTTTATCATAAAAATATATTTTTTTTGAACTCTTGTGTTATGATGAAGTCCTTAGAACTATAATATAATCGATAAAAGAGGATTTATCGAATAGTTCTTAAATTTGTTCATGATCAAATGATATGTTATTAACAAGGACAATAATGTTTATTGAGTATAGGTCATTGTGTGCCATATGAGTTGGTTGTCCTCTTAACCAAGAAGTGTAGAGATACCGGTATAACATACAGGTGAGATGTAGGAGTACATCATCATCGAATAGTAACTCACTTACAGAGTACTCTGCTGTTAAGAGTAGCTCATGAAGGATATAGGTATAAGTATTCCTCTGACCTGAGATTATCACAGTGACTTGCAAGCAACTCATTATGCTTTAGTATTGGACTAATTGTATTTCTAATACAGTGATAGAAGGCTGCTGGGTACAGTCAAGTACTTATGAAATCAATATATGAGTCAAGATGGAATTGATCTCTCTGGATTACAAGAGTTAATACATCACTGTATCTCAATTCAATAAAATCTTGATCAGGGTAATCCTTGTGATGTGTCATAGAATTTGAAAAAGATTAAAATACAATGTAGATGACTCATTCAAAATTGATGGTTTAACCCTAGATAACCTTGAGCATTAGGATCAAAGAGATAAATTATGCAGTAACCATACACCGAAGTTCTTGAATATTGCTTTATAAATTTTTGACCTATCCAGACATCGGATATCATTGCTAGATGGTCACTTCGATTGGTATAAAAAGTGGTTCTTATGCTACCGACTTAGTATTCGAATCTATAGAGTCACACACAAAAGTCAAAGAACATAGGAAAGAATTGACTGGATATTTATGTCTTCAATTTGAAAGTATGAGACTTGATTGAACATGTAGATTAACTTAATTAAAAATTAAGTTATAGGTCATACGGAATCAAACACTGACTATGTCCAGCTAGCACTGCACATAAGATGTAGGTTTGACTCTGAGGATGAAATTGATCAAATCAATATTTCAAGCAATTATGATAGATTGAATTCGAGTCTTAATTACTTTAGATCAGATCTAAATTAATTGAGTATAATTTTATTAAGGCTAATTTGGTAAATTAACTAAGTTGGACTTAGATAAGAATCCTAATTAGATTAGGATCAGTAGTCTTTTGAATTTGGTTTGAATCAGATTCGAATGGGATTTAAATTGAACCCAAATCTGATTCAATCTACTTAGCCATATTTTTCAGGTATTCGCTCACCTTATGGGTTGATCAAGATAGAGGAGAGTCCCCTTGGGTGTGTGGCATAAAGAGAGAGGTGCAAGTTGGTGCCTCTCCTACTTTGCTTGGAAATCCTTGTGTTTTAGAGAGTTTGGATTTGATTCAAATATGGAGAGTCCTATTTCTAAAATATAAAGACTTTTGATTTGATTTAGGACCTCTTATCTATTTATGGAAGAATGTGAAAAAGAGAGAAATCAATCAAGCTTGTGTCTAGGCGTGAGATCTCCCCTTAGGTATCCCCTCTTACTTGGTGTGCTCCCCTAGGCGTCTCTCTCCTCTTAGCGTCCTCCCTTCTCTTAGTGGTGTGGTATGTGGGCTCCTTATTGGGAATAGTGTCCCAAAGCCAATCGTCAGCCTGTTGATGGTTGTACTCTTTTTTATATTAGTACATGAATTATAAATTAATAAAAAATTATTTTGATATTTTTCATCACAAATTGTTTCATCTTCTAATGAACTCCTGTATTGTGGTGAAGTCCTTAGGACTATTTAAACTTGACAAAGGAGGATTTATCGTTTAGTCCTTAAATATGTTCACGACCAAATGATACGTTGTTACCAAGGACAATAATGTTTATCAAGCATAGGTCGTTGTGTGCCATATAGATTGGTTGTCCTCTTAACCAAAGAGTGTGGAGACACTGGTATGGCATACAGATGAGATGTAAGGGTACATCTACACTGAATGTGACTGACTCCGGAGCTATTTCTGCTGTCAAGATTTGGTCCGATGGGATATGGATATAACTATCCCTCTGACCTGAGACCGCCACGGTGACTTGCAAGCAACTCACTGCACTTAGGCACTGGACTATCTGAATTTCTAATTCAGTGACAGAAGGCTGCTGGGTGTAGTCAAGTACTTGACTTGTCGGTGCATGTGTCAAGATGGAATTGACCACTCCAGTTTAGGAGCTGTGTACAGTCATGTTTCAATTTAGCAAAATCTTGGCCAGAGTAGTCCTAGTGAGGAGTCATAGGACTGTTTGAATTGAGCACGATTCGGATGATCTGATCAGGGTTGACAGTTTAACCCTGAGTCATCCTATACACAGGGGTCAAAAGGGATGAATTATATAGTAACCATATTCACGTAGGTTCTGAATATTGCGATTGTGACTATTAGATCTATCCAGATGTCGGATACCATTGCTAGATGGTCACTTCGATTAGTATAGAAATTGATTCCTGTGCTACCGGCTTAGATTCGAACCTGCGGGGTCACACACATTAGAGGTTTCTATCTGATCTGATGGCTGATGAAGAGTTCTAATGCTCATAGACTATGAGTCATACATATCTGAGACTCTGTGATTGAGAATCAAGATTCTCTAATCATGAGTCCCACACATTTTGGGTACCGTGGTCAAGAGTCCCACTGGTTTGGGACTCTTCGATCAAGATTTCATATCGATGGACTTGATACCCGATTGCCCATCAGATTTGGACTCAGTATTTATGAGAGATTTAATTAGTAATTTGATTGCTAATTAACTCAATTTGATTGAGTAATTATTTTTGGATCAAGTCCAATTGAATTAGATTCAGTTGGGTTTGACCCAATTAGGTTAAGTGTTGACCTAATCGTCGAAGTGGTTTGGTCCCTGATTTGATTAGGGGTTGGACTTAGTCAATTTCTGATTTGATTAGAATTTTATTGAGCCTAATTAAGCCTAATTATATTGAATTTAAATTAGTCTAATTAGACCTAACTTATTTTAATTAAGTTGGTTCAATTAGGTTGATTTAAAATCAGAAATCACCTTGACCTCAACTCCCTGCGCCACCTCACTTCTTCTGCGCTCATTTGAAATCACGAGAGCAACTTCTCGTGAATTTTCTCCCATGCAAGGGCCTTCCCACACCCACACTTGTGCACCAATTATTTAGATAAACTTGATTTGTTAGCCATTCAAATTCAAAGGGTGTTTGAATTTAAATGGATAACTTATCCCTTGCACCTTCTTGCCTTATCCATCTTGTGCACCACTTATTATACACGAGAAAGAGTTTCTCGTGAAATCTCTCCATGCAAAAGAGAAGCCATGCCTCCTCTCTTCTCATACATAGAGTGGATAGGAATGAGTTTGTTGGCATTTGAATTCAAATTCGATTTGAATTCAAATGAGCAACCACTTATCTTTATCCTCTCATGCAGTAAAAATGCTGCAAAGATGCGGTCTTGCATCATTTTAAAAAGGAGATAAGAGAGGGTGTGTGCACAGAGATCAGAGAAAAAAGGGTGGCATGAGAGAGGTTTCTTGCATGAGAAAAGAAACGAAAAGAAGAGAAAAGGAGAGAGAAGTGGGCGCAAGCTTTTCTTGTGTACCCTAGGGTTTTGGCTTAGGGTTTGGGAAGTGAGAATGTGAGCTATGAGTATCGTGAGCCCACCAAACTTTAGAGAGAGTATCATCAACCTCTCTATCATCTTTACTGATGATCTGGAGCATCCAAAGAGTCGACAGACATCGATCGAAGGAGTTCGATCAATATCGGCCATCAAAAAGGTGCAGTCACGAACTAGCATTTGTGAGGAGCCGATTAGACCGGGAGCTTCGTGTGGATGATCCACAGAGGCCAGACATATTATGTGGCTGCATTATGATGATCAGATCCTTTCGATGATGATCAAGTTACGGTGATCAACTATCCACACAAAGGTAATGTATTCTGAACACATAGCAGTAAATTGTTTACTGTAGAAGTTTGAATTTTAAATTTAAATGCATGCATGCTATTTATCATATTTAGATTCTAGTGTAAGATAAATATATATTAATTAATTAGATTAATTAATAATTTTTATTATAAAATAATAATTTTGAAAAAATTTAAAATTACCATTTTACCCCTACACTAAAATTCACTTCAAATGGTATCAGAGTGGGTTCTAAAATATGATATATATTTGCATGCATAGATTAAGTTATAATCTAATTATTTAAATTTGAAATTTGAAATTCAAAATTTAAAATTTAAATTTTGAAATTTGTTCGATATTCAAAATTCAAAAATTTGAAATTCAAAATTTGAAATTTGAAATTCGAAATTCAAAATTCAAAAATTTGAAATTTAAAATTTGAAATTTAAAATTTAAAATTTGGTTAAAATTTTAAATTTGAAATTCAAAATTTAAAATTTAAAATTTAAAATTCAAAAATTTAAAATTTAAAATTTGAAATTTGTTTGAAATTTAAAATTTAAAATTTAAAATTTGAAATTTAAAATTTAAATTTTGAAATTGGTATATTTAGATATACTTGATCCAAGTAGCAAGTAGTCTAATTGGGTTGGTTGCCATGATCGTCCGGTCATAGGAGAAAAGTAGGGTTTAAAGGCCCTCTCCTCCCATTCGATGGGATTCTCCTATAGTGGTAGGGGTGCCGCTGCAATTATATCCCATGCAGATGAAGTAGCGAAAGGACTTAATTGTAAAAGTTTAATTATAAAATTTATCATGAATGTGTTAGATTAGATCTAGAGAAATATTCATGATTTATTTTGATTGAGTTATTTTCTGTTATGTAATTAGCAATAGGATTGCTGTTTATGAAATGTGCTGATCTGTTTGTGAAATGAGTCAATATATTTGGTGAATAAAAAATAATACCTTTCAAATTTGAAAATTATTTTTGAAATGCCAAATCCTGACCCATCAGTCCAAATACTTAATTAAAAGAATTAAGTGTTGTCAAGTTGGTCTAGAATTGTGAATTAAGACCTAAGACAATTGCATAAACTTGTGAGTTAATGGGTTAGATGGATTAGGTCCATAATTGGGTTAGACCTAAGGTTAGCTTAAAGAAATGGACTAAATTAGAGTAATTGGTCAAATCTAATCAAAAGTTGAATTAGATTAGGTCAAGGACACTCTAGACTCAACTCCAATAGTTGTAGTTGAATGGGTCCATATCTTTAACTAGACCAAGATGGACTTAATTCATGGCTACGTGGTGGAACCCTATTTACTAAGTTGATCAAATTAAAATTAATAAACTAGTTGGTGTCTAAGGTAAGTTCGACAGTCTGACCAGTGGTTTTTAAATAGGAGCTACTCACATTGATTCGATCTCTGACGAGTTAATGGCATATCCCCACCACTGATCTCACTTACTTGGCCAACCTGGTGAGTTAGGTTTTGATTAGATCACTTGGTGATTAGGACTTACCCATGTCATTAGGTAAATCAGTGTGATTGATTTAGGTGCTCTTAATGCCGGCTTTAATTAAATCTTTTTTAATCCGACTTGGTAAAGTCAGTGAGAAGATTAAAATTAGCTGATTAATTTCTTCTCTTCTATCCTTTAATAAAATCCTCAAAAATTATTAGATCCCTAAAATAATTAAGTTATAGTGATAACTAAGTCATAGCCTCCCATTAAGTGAGTGATAATGAGTCCATTAGTTTAATAATCATTGGAGGCCCAAAGGCCTGGTGCTTATTGACTAATGGAATTATCATTCATAGTATGATAATTTGATTGAGTCTTTCTGATGGTGGTCAGATTGGCCGACCAAAGTCGGGCCTGATCATTTATTGGTCCGATTCACCAAATCTAATCATGTTAATGGTTGGACCTAACCAGATCTTTTCAGTGGAGGCCAAAGCCTACTGATTAGGTTCTGGGGCAAAATAAATTACTAGAAGTTGTTTAAAGAAACAACTAGTTATGAACCTACCCATAGATGCACATGGGTTAACCAACCAAAGTTAGGCTCGTATGTAGTCTGTGTGGATTCTAGTACCCACTAAGGAATTAAAGTAATTCCTCGAATTGGAGATTGAGGCTACCGGTTCGTAAAAATACTGGGAGAAACTTTAGACTAAAGTTCAAGTCTTCAGTATTAATAATTTATATACTAATATAGGTCTGGTTTTCCTTTTTGCAGCTATGGCCACTACCCTGTCGCTTCGGTCATTATTAGATAATGACAAGCTCATGGGACCTAATTTCGATAGCTGGTATTGTAAATTAAAAATCATCCTTGAGCATGAGCGGATCCTTTATGTAGTAACGGATCTGGCACCCGAGGAGTCAGCCCCAAACGCTAGAGGGACGGTTCGAGACACTTACCAGAAGTGGCTCAACGATCGCACCACCATTCGATGCATAATGCTGGCGGCAATGAATGATGAGTTCAGCCGTAGGTTCGAGAATGCCCAGCTACAGGAGATGCTTCAAATATTGAACGACTCCTTTGGCATGCCTGACGATGTTGAAAGGCACAAAACTAGTTGTGCCATTTTCAATGCTCGGATGAGGGATGGGGCCTCAGTCACCGATCATGTACTATACATGATCAAAATGATTAAGCACCTAAGTAAACTGGGCTTTTCCTTGCACGAGCAGCTCGATAAGGATGCGATCCTTAATTCTTTGCCCAAGTCCTTCCTCCCCTTCCTTACTCATTTTCGGATGACAAAGCCTGTAGTGAACTGGCACGGCTTGTTGGGGTTGCTGCAGAACTTTGAGAAGGACCACCAGCTCCATAAGGAGTCGGTGAATGTTGTGGGAGGATCTTCTTCTGATCGTCGACCCTTTAAGAAAGGGAAGAAGAACAAGAAGAAGAAGAATAAGAAGGTGCAGTCGCATGCTGGGACGTCTGCACAGGGTCAGACCAAGAAGTGCAAGCCCGACCAGAGCCAGGCGAAGTGCTTCTTTTGCAAGAAGCGGGGGCACTGAAAGAGAAACTGTCCTCTATACATTGTCTCCCTGGACCCGAACAGGCCGAAGAAGAAGCAAGGTAATTATATGATAATACCTTACAACTTTTTCATTTGAGATACTACTACCTGGGTATTGGATACCGGAAGCCCTTATCATATTTACAATTCAATGCAGGGTCTGCAGGTTGGTAGGAGATTTGATGAAGGCGAGAAGTTCCTGAACGTTGGAGATGGAAGCAAAGTTCCAGTTCTAGCTTTAGAAATCATGAATCTTGAAATCAATTCTCATAATGTAATTCTGAGTGAATGTCACTATTGTCCAAATTTTTTATTAAATATTATTTCTGTAGGCCTTTTGGCCATGTATGGTTATGAATTTTTAATAAAAGAAAACGTTTGCAATATCATTTTGAATGGTGTTACAATGTTTGTTGGACAACGAAATAATAGAATTTACTTACTATCACAGTCTGTTAATATGGTTCAAACCTCTGGTAAACGCCCTAGAATAGATAATGTGTCAGAAGTCTACCTTTGGTACTGTAAGCTAGGTCATATCAATAAGAACAGGATCAACAGGTTGGCTCAAGAAGGAATTTTTGAAATACATGATTGTGAATCACTTCCAACCGGTGAGTCCTGTCTTCTTGGGAAGATGACCAAGTCACCTTTTACTGAAAAAGGTGAGCGAGCCAGTGAACTCTTGGGTCTGGTACATTCTGATGTATGTGGACCTATGAGTTCAAGTGCAAGAGGTAGATATTTCTACTTTATAACTTTTACAGATGACCTATTGAGGTATGGGTATGTCTACTTAATGAAGCATAAGTCGGAGTCGTTTGAAATATTCAAACTATTTCGAAATGAGGTAGAAAAATAAACTGAGAAGTGTATTAAAACTCTTCGATCTGATCGAGGAGGTGAATACCTTTCCAATGAGTTTCTGACATATCTTGGGGAGAATGGAATTCTCTCTCAGTGGACTCCTTCTGGAACACCACAGCATAATGATGTGTCTGAAAGGAGGAATCGGATCTTGTTGGACATGGTTCGATCCATGATGGGGTTTGCTAGTCTGCCGATCTCCTTCTGGGAATATACGCTCGAATCGGCTTGTTACCTTCTAAATAGGGTTTCGAGTAAGTCTGTAACCAAAACAGCATATGAGATATGGATAGGACATAAGCTAGTACTTTCGCACCTTAGGGTTTGGGGGTGTCCGGCTTATGTTAAACGTTTAATTACGGACAAGCTTGGACCTAGGTCTGACAAGTGTTATTTCATAGGGCACCCAAAAGAGACCAAAGGGTATTATTTCTACCTAGCTGATGAGCAAAAAGTATTTGTCAGCCTTAAGACAATCTTTTTGGAAAAGAAGTTCCTTGGTGAAGGGACTGTTGTCTCTAAGGTCAAACTTGAGGAAGTTCGGCAGGTGAAAAAATTGACACAAGTTACTGAACCCGAATCGGATTTGGTTAGATCAGATCTGGAGCCCATTGTTCCTGCACCCTTAAGGCGGTCTGGTAGAGTACCACGTCAATCGAACAGATACTATGGTTTCTTGGTCCAGGATGGCGATCCTATCGAACTTGATGAAAATAATGAGGATTCGATCACCTACATCAATGCAATACAAAGACCTGACTCTGAGAAATGGCTAGAGGCCATGAAATCCGAAATGGAGTCCATGAAGGTCAACGATGTGTGGACATTGGTTGACCCACCCAAAGGAGTAAAACCCATAGGGTGTAAGTGGGTCTTCAAGAGGAAGAGAGGTGCAGACGGAAAGGTGGAGACCTATAAAACCCGTCTGGTTGCCAAGGGATATCGTCAATGTTATGGTATAAACTATGACGAGATATTTTCTCCTGTGGCAATGCTCAAATCTATTCAGATTATGCTTGCGATAGCTTTCCATCTGGACTATGAAATCTAGCAGACGGATGTGAAGACAGCTTTCCTAAACGGAGAGCTGGACGAAGAGGTGTATATGATACAACCTGAAGGATTCACATCCACAGATGAGTCTAAGGTGTGCAAGCTACAGAGGTCCATTTATGGACTTAAGCAGGCATCTCGGAGTTGGAACATACGTTTTGATAGAACAATCAAGACGTATGGCTTTGTTAAGAACGAAGAAGAGCCCTGCATTTATAAGTGGGCTAATAGTCCAGTAGTAGTATTTCTTGTATTGTATGTGGATGATATTCTCTTAATCAAAAATGATGTCCCTGCATTACAGGGAATAAAGATTTGGCTATCATCACAGTTCTCTATGAAGGATTTGGGAGAAGTTTCCTACATCCTAGGGATGAAGATCTATAGGGATAGATCTAAAAGATTGCTTGGCTTATCTTAGTCCATGTACATTGATACTATGCTGAAGAGGTTCAGCATGAAGAATTCCAAGAAAGGCTATCTACCGATAGACCATAGAATTTCTCTCTCGAAGAGGGATTGTCCGACAACACCTCAAGAGAGAGAGTGTATGGATAGAATTCCATATGCTTCGGCAGTGGGATCTATCATGTACGCCATGACATATACACGACCAGATGTGGCATACTCACTAGGGGTAGTGAGTAGATACCAATCTGATCCAAGGGAGAATCACTAGAAGGTTGTTAAAACCATCTTGAAGTATTTAAGAAATACTAAGGACCAGTGGCTTGTTTATGGTGAATCGGACTTGAGACTTATAGGATTTACAGACTCTAATTTCCAGTCTGATCACGATGACAGCAAGAGTATGTCGGGATTTATTTTTACCCTTAATGGTGGGGCTGTCTGCTGGAAGAGTTCCAAGCAGCACACTGTGGCTGATTCAGTTTGCGAGGCAGAGTATGTCGCTGCATCAGATGCTGCCAAAGAAGCAGTGTGGGTGAGAAAATTCATCACCGAGCTCGGAGTAGCATCTTCCCTTGTTGGTCTAGTTCTGCTCTATTGTGACAGCTCTGGAGCCATTGCTCAGGCGAAGGAACCAAAGGCAAACCAGTGGATGAAGCATATTCTGCACCGTTACCATCTCATCCAGAAAATCATAGATCGAGGTGACATCAACCTTCAGAAGATCGATGGGAAGGAGAACATGGCTGACCCATTCACTAAAGCCATTGCGGTGAAGGAGTTCGACGACTTCATGTCGAAGATGGGTATTAGATACTGCACCGATTGGCTTTAGGCCAAGTGGGAGATTGTTGGGAATAATGTCCCAAAGTCAATCATCAGCCTGTTGATGGTTGTGCTCCTTTTTGTATTAGTATATGAATTATAAATTAATAAAAAATTATTTTGATATTTTTTATCATAAATTGTTTCATCTTCTAATGAACTCCTGTGTTGTCGTGAAGTCCTTAGGACTATTTAGACTCAACAAAAGAGGATTTGTCATTTAGTCCTTAAACCTATTCGCGACCAAATGATATGTTGTTACCAAGGATAATAACGTTTATCAAGCATAGGTCATTGTGTGCCATATAGGTTGGTTGTCCTCTTAACAAAGGAGTGTAGAGACACTGGTATGGCATACAGGTGAGATGTAATGGTACATCTGCACTGAACGTGACCGACTCCGGAGCTATTTCTGCTGTCAAGATTTACTCTGATAGGATATGGGTATAACTGTCCCTCCAACCTGAGACCGCCATGGTGACTTGCAAGCAACTCACTGCACTTAGGCACTGGACTACCTGAATTTCTAATTCAGTGACGGAAGGCTGCTGGATGTAGTCAAGTACTTGACTTGTCGGTGGATGTGTCAAGATGGGATTGACTACTCCAGTTTAGGAGCTGTGTACAGTCGTGTTTCAATTTAGCAAAATCTTGGCCAGGGTAGTCCTAGTGAGGAGTCACAGAACTGTTTGAATGGAGCACGATTCAGATGATCTGATCAGGGTTGACAGTTTAACCCTGAGTCATCCTATACACAGGGGTCAAAAGAGATGAATTATACAGTAACCATATTCATGTAGATTCTGAATGTTGCGTTTATGATAATTTGACCTATTCGAATGTTGGGTACCATTGCTAGATGGTCACTTCGATTAGTATAGGAATTGATTCCTGTGCTACCGACTTAGGTTCGAACCTGTGGGGTCACACACATTAGAGATTCCTATCTGATCTGATGGCTGATGAAAAGTCCTAATGCTCATGGACTATGAGTCCTATGTGTCTAGGACTCTGTGATCGAGAATCAGAATTCTCTGATCATGAGTCTCACACATTTTGGGTACCGGGGTCAAGAGTCCCACTGGTTTGGGACTCTTCGATCATGGTTTCATATCGATGGACTTTGATATCCGATTGCCCATCGAATTTGGACTCAGTATTTATGAGAGATTTAATTAGTGATTTGATCACTAATTAACTCAATTTGATTGAGTAATTATTTTTGGATCAAGTCCAATTGAATTGGATTCAGTTGGGTTTGACCCGATTAGGTTAAGTGTTGACCTAATCGTCGAAGTGGTTTGGTCCCTGATTTGATCAGGGGTTGGGCTTAGTCAATTTTTGATTTGATTAAGATTTTATTGAACCTAATTATGTTGGATTTAAATTAGTCTAATTGGACCTAACTTATTTTAATTAAGTTGGTTCAATTAGGTTGATTTAAAATCAGAAATCACCTTGACCTCAACTCCCTGCGCCACCTCACTTCTTCTGCGCTCATTTGAATTCATGAGAGCAAGTTCTCATGAATTTTCTCCCATGCAAGGGCCTTCCCACACCCACACTTGTGTGCCAATTATTTGGATAAACTTGATTTGTTAGCCATTCAAATTCAAAGGGTGTTTGAATTTAAATGGATAACTTATCCCTTGCACCTTCTTGCCTTATCCATCTTGTGTGCCACTTATCATACACGAGAAAGAGTTTCTCATGAAATCTCTCCACGCACAAGAGAAGCCATGCCTCCTCTCTTCTCACACGTAGAGTGGATAGGAATGAGTTGGTTGGCATTTGAATTCAAATTCGATTTGAATTCAAATGAGCAACCACTTATCTTTATCCTCTCACGTGGTAAAAATGCTGCAAAGATGCAGTCTTGCATCATTTTAAAAAGGAGATAAGAGAGGGCGTGTGCACAGAGATCAAAGAAAAAAGGGTGGCATGAGAGAGGTTTTTTTCATGAGAAAAGAAAAAAAAAAGAGAAAAGGAGAGAGAAGTGGGCGCAAGCTTTTCTTGTGTACCCTAAGGTTTTGGCTTAGGGTTCGAGAAGTGAGAATGTGAGCTACGAGTGTCGTGAGCCTACCAAACTTTAGGAAGAGCATCATCAACCTCTCTATCATCTTTGCTGATGATCTGGAGCATCTGATGAGTCAGCAAATATCGATCGAAGAAGTTCGATCAACATCGGCCATCAAAAAGGTGCAGTCACGAACTAGCATTCATGAGGAGCCGATCAAATTGGAAGCTTCGTGTGGACGATCCCCAGAGGCCAGACACACTGTGTGGTTGTGTTGTGACGATCAGACCCTCCCAACGGTGATCAGGTTACAGTGATCAACTATCCGCACAAAGGTAATGTGTTCTGAACACATAGCAGTAAATTATTTACTGTGGAAGTTTGAATTTTAAATTTAAATACATGCATGCTATTTATCATATTTAGATTCTAGTGTAGGATAAACACATATTAATTAATTAGATTAATTAATAATTTTCATCGTAAAATAGTGATTTTGAAAAAGTTTTAAAATTATCATTTTACCCCTGCACTAAAATTCACTTCACTCCTTTCTAGCCTTAAGATCTGATCTTAAGGATCTTCTCTTTCTCTCTCTTGAAGAGTTCTTCATCCTTCTCTCCTATGTTGCTTGGCATGCGTGTGAAGTAGAGGATCTATGCATCCGGATCTCGCGAAGTAAATTGATTGAAGAATTTCTTCAACCTTGATTTTTTTTTCACTACGAATCAAGGTGAGATTTTATAAATATTATAAAAAATTTAATTACTAATTTATTTAATTTTCTTTCAGATATCCGATGCGATCAGACAATATTTTCTTCAACTGATATCAGAGCTAAACTATATGTCATGATTGTATAGTCTTATTTTTGATTATTTTTGATTTTTTTAATCTAATTTTGAATCAAAACTTTTGATATGATTAAAATATATTTTGATCCAATATCTTCAGTATATTTTTAATCCAATTTTGATCAGATTATCGGATCAAAATTGACCCCTGAATTTGGTCTGTTAAAAATCTATTTTAGTAGAATTTTCTGTGCAGTTTTTGTGCTGATTTAAAAATTGATTATGCATGAATTTAAATCTAATTTTGATAGATTTTTTATGATGTATTTTAATTAAAAAATTTATATTTGAATTAGGCTCAGATCTGAATCTATTTGATTGTGTTTTAGATCGGATTTCAACAACATATCTGTGTATGTTTGATCATATCTAAAACCAAAATTTTTCTATACAATCATACATATATTTTAAATAGATTTCTTTATTTTTTTCAGATCTAAAATTAATAATTCATGTGATGAGATGATTAAGGTTCAGATCTAAAAAATTTATATAGTAGTAATGATCTAATTAGATTAGATAAAAATTCTACATGTTATCATGTTATGAATATGATATGAACCAAAATTTTTCTTTTACATATATGAAATATAGTGTAGAGTTTTTTTTAGTAGCAAAGTACTTGAATTGAGTTGATCACCATGGCTGTCCGATCATAAGAAGAAGTAGGAATTAAAATCTCTCTCTTACCCAATCGATAGGTTCTCTTATAATATGTAAGGGTGTCAATGTGAATATATCTCATGAAGAAGAACGGCGAAAAGAAATCTTAGAACTCTTTTAATCATAAATTAAGTTTAGATTAGATCTAAAAAAATGTATGATTTATTTTTTACTGATTTATGCAAAATATTTAGATCTAAAAATTAGTTTCATAATCTAAAATTAATGACATATGATGTAAAATTTTGCATGAAAATTTTATAAAATAATTTTATAAGTTGAAATTATTTTAATACATAATTTTATATACTTAATTATGAATTAAGATATGATTATCACAAGATCTAGATTTGAGAATTCAAGATCTTAAGACACGTCATAAACCAAGGAGCTATGGGTTAGCTTGAATCAGATCGTCTAACTGGGTTAGACCTAGGGTTAGTAACAAATATGGATCAAATAGAGAAATTGATTAAATCTAATCAATAGTTAAATTAGATTAGGTCAAGTTTTCTCTAGATCAACCTCAATAGTTGTAGCTTCATCAAGTCCATATTTTGACCATATCAAATAGATCTGATTATGGCTTAGTGGTCAAAACCCAAGCTCTTTGACTGATCAAATCGAAACTAATTGACCAATTGATGTCTAAGATAAATTTGACAGTTCAATCGATGGTTTTTAATTAGGGGCATGCTTACCTGACCTATATGGTGTCTAAGACAAGTATTGGCTACCCTCCCATCGATCTCACTTACCTAGCCAATTAGGTGGATTATGTTAAGATTAGGTCACGAAATGATTCAAGTTAACCCATGCCATTAAGGTTAATCAGTATGACTGATTCAGATATTCTTGAGCCAGCTTATTTCTAGTCCTCTTTGATGACTTGGTGAAGCCAGTGGGAGGATCATTGAAATGCTGGTTAATCTTTTTTTTTTATTTTTAAATTAATTAATTAAATTTTTTAAATTATTAGATTTTTAAAATGAAATTTACAGGGATAATTGCTTCATAGCCTCCCATTAAGGTGGATGGTAATGGATCCAATATTTCAGATTAGCATTGAAGGTACCTCATGCCTGGTGCTTATCTGGATATTGAAATTATCATTCACTATATGATGATTTTGCTGTACTATCTGATGAATGGTTGGATTGGTCAGAGCTTACTTGGGCCTGATCATTTATTAGTTAGATTCACTGAGTATGTTCATGTTAATGGTTGGACCTAATTAGAACTTTCAGTGGAGGTGCCACATGCTTACTGAATAGAAGTCTAGAGTAAAATTATTACTAAAAATTATTTAAAAAAATAATTGATTAAGAATCTATCCATAGATGCACATAGGTTGGTCAAGCCATACTCGGGCTTGTCTGCAGTCTATGTAGATTTTAGTACCTGCTAAAGAATTAATTGTTAGAAAATATATCCTAAAGTCAATCATTTGGACAATTATGCTCTTTGTATATTGTATATAAATTATGAATTAATAAAAATTATTTGATATTTTTCATCATAAGATGAACATCTTCCTTATATGACCTCATGTATTGTGATGAAGTCTTTAGAACTATATGATAATCGATAAAGAAAGATTTATCGAATAGTTCTTAAACATGTTCGTGACTAAATGATACGTCATTAAAGGACGATGATGTTTATCGAGTGTAAGTTGTTGTATGCCATATAGATTGGTTGTTCTCGTAACCAAGAAGTGTGGAGACACTGGTATGGCATACAGATAAGATGTAGAGGTACATCATCATTGAATAAGTGACTCACTTGCGGAGTGCTCTGCTGTCAAGAGCAGCTAATGAAGCATATAGATACAAGTATTTCTCAGGCCTGAGATCACTATAATGACTTGTAAGTAATTCACTGTACTTTAGTGCTGGACTACCTGTATTTTTAATGTAGTGACGGAAGACTACTGAGTACAGTTAAGTACTTGTAAAGTCTGTATGTGGATCAAGATGAGATTAACCTCTCTGGATTATAGGAGTTAATGCATCATTGTATTTTAATTTAGTAAACCCTAGATCCAGATAATCCATGTGATAGATGTGAAAGGTTGAAATACAATATGGATGACTCATCCATGATTGACAGTTAAACCCTAAGTCATCCTCTAGCATTCATGGTCAAAGAGATGAATTATATGGTAACTATATGCATAGGTTCTTAAATATTGTCTTGTATATATTCGACCTATCCAGATATCGAGAACTATTGCTAGATGGTAACTTCGATTAGTACAGAAAATGGTTCCTGTACTATCGGCTTAGTGTTCGAACCCATGGAGTCATGCACAAAGTCAAACAACATAAGAAAAAATTAATTCAAGTCTATGAGTTCAATTTGAAAATACTTGACTTGATTGAATAAATAGATTAGCTTAATTAAAAATTAAGGAAACATATGGGATTAAACAAGTTGACTATGTCTAGCTAACACTAGACATGAGGTTCAAATTTAATTTTGAAGATGATATGGATCTGATCAATGATCCAAAAGATTTATGAGAGAATGAATTTATGTTTTAATTAATTTCAGATCAGATCTAATTTAATTAAAACTTAATTGGATAAAAAATTCAAGTTAGACTTGGTTCAAAATTTTAATTAGATTGGGATTGACAGGTTCTTCGAATCTGGTTTGAATCGAGTTCGAATCGGATTCAAAATGAGTCAAATCTGAGCCTATTTGATTTAAAACCAAAGAGTCTCGTGTACCTGAGATTCTCTCTCATGGGAGTCAACCAAAAGAAAGGTAGAGTAGTGATTTTTTTTCTGCCCATATGCGCACACGTGAAAGCTTGTTCACGTGAAGTGTGATGGGTGCTCTCCTTTCTCATTTAGGATTCCTCTTTGGATAAGGTAAGTTGTCCTAAATTAGTTAGGGCTTATGATCAAATCAAGATACCATATCTATTTAAAGGGAGGAACCTATTCACTGGTGAATGTGTTAGAATTTTGTGCAACAAAATCAGATATCCCCATGAGTTGTGAGTGGGTGTGCGATAAGAAAAAAAAGGGGGGGGGGGGGCAGATGTCTTGTAATAGGCATGGGTTCTAGGCACTGTTTTTCTTCTCAGCATGAAGGGCTCCTTGCATCCAACATCTTGGGGTGAAGGGTCTCATCCAAGATTTGATTTCCTTCCTTGCTTGCTACCTTCTGAAGGTTTGGCAAAAAAAAGATCATCCCTCTTCCCTATGGAGCTTGGCATGTGTGTGAAATAGAGGACCTATGCTTTCAAGCCTCACAAGGCATTGGATTCAAGCAACCTCTGGAGATTTAATCCCTATTCCACTGTAATCAAGGTAATCCATAATTATTATGTAACCTTTTGAATAGAAAATTTTTTAAAACACACCCTAACGATTCGATCAGATTGGAGATTTTTTTTTTCAACCGGTATCAGAGCAGGATTGATACATGCTATGCATAGTTAAATTTTTTTGATATTTTTATATGAGATATATGATCAAATTTTTATGTAGGATATTATATCTGATTTAGAGATATTAATTAAAAATTATTTGATCTGATTTTGATCAGATTTCAAGAATAAAATTAATAGTTGATTAAAGTTAGTTATAAATCTATTATAACAGAATTTTTTTGATGCAGATTTTTACTGAAATAATAATCAAATTAAATTTTATTTTAAATATATTTTAATAAAATTTTTATGATATTATTTTAGATTAAAAGTTAGACTTAATCAAGATCTAAATTAAATCTATTTTGACAGATTTTTAGATCCAATTTTAAGCAAAATTCTGTACAATGCAAAATCAGGTCTAACTAGAAATTTTATTTCTATGCGTTCATGTGTGTGTTTGAATTATTTTTATATAAGATTCTAGATTTGATTTAAGTATTTTATATGCTATATAAAAATGGATTCAGATCTAAAATTTATATGAAATTTATCTAAAATTAATCTGATGCATTGATCTAATTAGATTAGATACATGATATGAATGATATGATCATGTTCATATGAATGCATGCCTGTTTTGATTATTGCATATGTAGATGTAATTAATTTTTAAAATTAGATTTTAGATCTTAGTAGTCTAGTACTCAAATTGAGAAGATCACTAGGCCATCCGATCATAAAAGAAAGTAGGGATTGAGTCCCTCTCTTGTTCATTCGACAGGTTCTTTTATGACGTGTAGGGATGCCACTGTGATCAAGTCTCATGAAAAAGAATAGCGAAAAAATTTTTAAAATTATTTTAATCATGAATATAGTTAGATTAAATTTAAAATAATTTATATTTAATTAAAATTTCAATAAAATAAATTTAAATATAAAAATTATTTTAAAATCTGAATTGTATGTTACATATGATGTAGTCGGTAGAGATCTAAATTATGCTATGATGCATGTGATGTACATAAGTAATTTAGATCAAATTTATACATATTTAATTATTAAACATAGATCTAAAAATTAGATTTTAGGATCTAAAAAATTACATGATATATGATGTATGCTAAACTTGAAACCCTAGTAAAATTATTTTATAGACTAAAATACACATTTCACACACTTAATTTAGAATTAAGTAAACTAGATTTGATAATTGAAGATGTTAAGATACCTCATAAAATGATGGGCTATGGGTTAGTATGAATCAGATCTTCTAATTGGATTAGACCTAGGGTTAGAAATAAATATGGACTAATTAGAGAAATTGATTAAATCTAATCAAGAATTGAGTTAGATTAGATCAAAATTTCTCTAAGATCAATCTCAATAGTTATACCTTGATCAAATTCATATTTTTGACTATACCAAATGGACCTGATTGTGGCTCAATGGTTTAGCCCGAGTCCTTTGGTAGATCAAATCAAAACTAATCGATCAATTGGTGTCTAAGGTAAGTTTGATAATATTGCTTGGCAAAATGATTAATAGTTTTTAATTGGTAGTCCGCTTATCTGGTCATTTTGATGGTGTCTAAAGTAAGCCGAGGTAGACCATCCCATCGATCTCACTAACCTGATCAATTTGATAGATTATATTTTAATTAGATCACTAATTGAATTGAGCTGACCCATGCCATTAAAGTAAATCAGTGTGACTGATTTTTGTGTCCTTGATCAGGCTTGTCTCTAATCTAATACAATGACTTGGTGAAGTCAGTAGAAGGATTTTTGACTGCTGGTCGATCTCTTCTCTCATTCTCAAATTATTAAATCAGTTCAACTGATTTAGGTGCCCTTGGACCAGCTTATCTCTAGTCCTCTTCATGACTTGGTGAAGTTAGTGAGAGGATTTAGACTCGTCAATCCAATGGACCAGCTTGTCTAGTCTTTTTCATGACTTGGTGAAGTCAGTGGGAGGATTTAAAACTTGCTGGTCAATTATTTTTTAAATCATTAAATGAAATCTTCTAAATTATTAGGTCCTTAAAATGAGCTAATTATGGGGATAACTTGATCATAACCTTTCATTAACTTTGGTGATAATGGGTCTATTAGTCTGATAATCATTGGAGGCCCAAAGATCTGGTGTTTATCTGCTATTGAAATTATCATTTATAATATGATGACTCAGTCAAGTTGTTGGGAATAGTATCCCAAAGCCAATCATCAGCCTGTTGACGGTTGTGCTCATTTTTTATATATGTACATGAATTATGAATTAATAAAAATTATTTTGGTATTTTTCATCACAAAATATTTCATCTTCTAATGAACTCCTATGTTGTGGTGAAGTCTTTAGGACTATTTAGACTCGACAAAGGAGGATTTATCGTTTAGTCCTTAAATCTGTTCACGACCAAATGATACATTGTTATCAAGGATGACAATATTTATCAAGCATAGATCGTTGTGTGCCATATAGGTTGGTTGTCCTCTTAACCAAAGAGTGTGGAGACACTGGTATGGCATACAAGTGAGATGTAAGGGTACATCTACACTGAACATGACCGACTCCGAAGCTATTTCTGCTGTCAAAATTTGCTCCGATGGAATATGGGTATAAATATCCCTCCGACCTGAGACTGCCACGGTGACTTGCAAGCAACTCATTGCACTTAGGCACTGGACTACCTGAATTTCTAATTCAGTGATGGAAGGCTGCTTGGTGTAGTCAAGTACTTGACTTGTCGGTGCGTGTGTCAAGATGGGATTGACCACTCCAGTTTAGGAGCTGTGTACAGTCATGTTTTAATTTAGCAAAATCTTGACCAGGGTAGTCTTTGTGAGGAGTCACAGGACTGTTTGAGTTGAGCACGATTCGGATGATCTAATCAGGGTTGACAGTTTAACCCTGAGTCATCCTAAACATAGAGGTCAAAAGGATGAATTATACGGTAACCATATTCACGTAGGTTCTAAGTGTTGCGATTGCGACCATTCGACCTATCCGATCGTCGGGTACCATTGCTAGATGGTCACTTCGATTAGTACAGGAATTGGTTCCTGTGCTACCGGTTTAGGTTCAAACCTGCGGGGTCACACACATTAGAGGTTCCTATCTGATCTGATAGCTGGTGAAGAGTCCTTCATGTCTGAAATTTTATGATCGATAATCAGGATTCTCTGATCATGAATTCCACACATTTTGGGTACCGGGGTCAAGAGTCCCACTGGTTTAGGACTCTTCGATCAGGGTTACATATTGATGAATTTTGATGCCCGATTATCCATCGGATTTGGATTCAATATTTATGATAGGTTTAATTAGTGATTTGATCATTAATTAACTCAATTTAATTGAGTAACTAATTTTAGATCAAGTCCAATTGAATTGGATTCAGTTGGGTCTGACCCAATTAGGTTAAGAGTTGACCTAATCGTCGAGATGGTTTGGTCCCTGATATGATCAGGGGTTGGGCTTAATCAATTTTTGATTTGATTAAGATTTTATTGAGCCTAATTAAGCCTAATTAAGTTGGATTTAAATTATTCTAATTGGGCCTAACTTATTTGGTTCAATTAGGTTGGTTTAAATAATGAAACCACCTTGACCCATTCTCTCTGCGCCACCTCACTTCCACTGCGCCCATTTGAATTCACGAGAAGGAAGTTCTCATGAATTTTTCCTTACGCAAAGCCCTCCTCACTCCCTACTTTAATGTGCCAAATGAGTGGATAAAGATGATTGATTGGCCATTCAGCAACCAATCTTAGCGCCTTGACCTTATCCTCTTTTACGCCCCATTTATTACATGAGAAAATGTTTCTCATGAAATCACTCATGCACAAATTAAGCCACACCCTCCTCTTCTCACACCCTTAGTGGATAGGGATAAATTGGTTTCCATTTGAATTCAAAATTTGATTTGAATTCAAATATGCAATTACTCATCTTTATCCTCTCACGTGGATAAGATGTTTGATATTGTTTTAAAAGGAGGAGAAGAGTGGGGCGTGTGCAAGAAAATTTTTAGAGAGAAAATCTGGGCGTGAGGAATCCTTGTGTGCAAGGTGAAGGTCTATATCCTTCCGAGAGAAAAAGAAAGAAAAGAAAGAAAAAATATGCGCAGGGTTTCAGTGAGTTCTTCAGGGTTTCAGCCTGGAGTTCGGGAAGTGAGAAGGTGAGCTACGAGTGTCGTGAGCCCATCAAATTTTAGAGAGATCTTTAACATTCTCTCAAGCACGTCTGCTAACAATCTAGAGTGTCTAAAGAATTGGTAAACATCGATCGAAGGAGTTCAATCAGCATCAACCATCGAAAGGGCTCTACAACGAGCTAGCACTCGTGAGGAGTCGATCAGATCAGGAGCTTCTTGTGGATGATTTGCAGAGGCCAGACATACTGTGTGGCTGTATCACGATGATCAATCTCTTTCGACGGTGATCAGATTGCGGCGATCTACTACCCGCACAAAAGTATTGTGTTCTGAACACATTACAGTAAAGTATTTACTGTTCAAATTTGAATTTTAAATTTAAATGCATGCATGCTATATATCATATTTAGATCATAGTGTAGGATAAATTTTTATTAATTAATTAGATTAATTAATTATTTTTGCTGTAAAATAGTGATTTTGAAAAGTTTTAAAATTACCATTTTACCCCTGCATTGAATTTTCTCCAAAAATGGTATCAGAGCGGATTCTTAGATATGATATATATATCTGCATGCATAGATTAAGTTGTAATCTAAAAGTTTAAATTTAAAATTTGAAATTCAAAATTTGAAATTTGAATTTTTAAATTTGAAATTCAAAAATTCAAAAATTTAAAATTCAAAATTTAAAATTTAAAATTTAAAATTTGGTTGAAATTTCAAATTTGAAATTCAAAATTTAAAATTCAAAATTTGAAATTCAAAAAAATTGAAATTTGTTTGAAATTTAAAATTCAAAATTTAAAATTTAAAATTTAAAATTTAAATTTTGAAATTTAAATTTTAAAATTGGTATATTTAGATATACTTGATCCAAGTAGCAAGTAATCGAATTGGGTTGGTTGCCATGGCCGTCCGATCATAAGAGAAAAGTAGGGTTTAAAGACTCTCTCTTCCCATTCGTTGGGGTCTCCTATGGCGGTAGGGGTGCCGATGCGATTATATCCCATGCAGATGAAGCAGCGAAAGGAATATTCATGATTTATTTTGATTGAGTTATTTTCTGTTATGTAATTAGCAATAGGATTGCTATTTATGAAATGTGCTGATCTATTTGTGTAATGAGTCAACATATTTGGTGAACAGAAAATAAAACCTTTCAAATTTGAAAATTATTTTTGAAATGCCAATCCCTGATCTATCAGCCCAAATACTTAATTAAAAAAATTAAGTGTTGTCTAGTAGGTCTAGAATTGTGAATTAAGACCTAAGACAATTGCATAAACTTGTGGTTCAATGGGTTAGATGGATTAGGTCCATAATTGGGTTAGACCTAAGGTTAGCTTAAAGAAATGGACTAAATTAGAGTAATTGGTCAAATTTAATCAAAAGTTGAATTAGATTAGATCAAGGATACTCTAGACTCAACTCCAATAGTTGTAGTTGAAAGGGTCCATGTCTTTAACTAGACCAAGATGGACTTAATTCATGGCTACGCGGTGGAACCCAATTTACTAAGTTGATCAAATTAAAACTAATGAACCGGTTGGTGTCTAAGGTAAGTTTGGCAGTTTGACCAGTGATTTTTAAGTGGGAGCTATTCGCAGTGATTCGATCTCTGACGAGTAAATGGCTTATCCCCACCATTGATCTCTTACTTGGCCAACCTGGTGAATTAGGTTTTGATTAGATCACTTGGTGATTAGGGCTTACCTATGTCATTAGGTAAATCAGTTTGACTAATTTAGGTGCTCCTAATGCTGGCTTAATTAAATCTTTTTTAATCTGACTTGGTGAAGTTAGTGGGAGGATTGAAATTGGCTGGTAATTTATCTTTTCATCTATTCTTTAATAAAATCTTCAAAAATTATTAGGTCCTAAAAATGATTAAGTTATATTGATAACTAAGTCATAGCCTCCCATTAAGTGAGTGATAATGAGTCCATTAGTTTAATAATTATTGGAGGCCCAAAGGCCTGGTGCTTATTGACTAATGGAATTATCATTCATAGTATGATAATTTGGTTTGAGTCTTTCTGATGGTGGTTAGGTTGGTCGACCAAAGTCGGGCTTGATCATTTATTGGTTTGATTCACCAAATCAAATCATGTTAATGGTTGGACTTAACCAGATTTTTTCAGTGGAGGCCAAAGCCTACTGATTAGGTTTTGGGGCAAAATTAATTACTAGAAGTTGTTTAGAGAAACAACTGGTTATGAACCTACCCATAGATGCACATGGGTTGACCAACCAAAGTTGGGCTCGTGTGTAGTCTGTGTGAATTCTAGTACCCACTAAGGAATTAAAGTAATTCCTCGAATTGGAGGTTGAGGCTACCAATTCGTAAAAATATTGAGACAAACTTTAGACTAAAGTCCAAGTCTTTAGTATTAATAATTTATGTACTAATATAGGTCTGGTTTTCCTTTATGCAGCTATGGCTACTACCCTGTCACTCCGATCATTATTAGATAATGACAAGCTCATGGGACCTAATTTCGATAGCTGGTATCGAAAATTAAAAATCATCCTTGAGCATGAGTGGATCCTTTATGTAGTAACGGATCCGGCACCTGAGGAGCCAGTCCTGAATACTAGAGGGACGGTTCGAGACACTTACCAGAAGTGGCTCAACGACCGCACCACCGTCTGATGCATTATGCTGACGGCAATGAATGATGAGTTCAGCCGCAGGTTCGAGAACGCCCAACCACAGGAGATGCTTCAAATGTTGAACGACTCTTTTGGCACGCCTGACGATGTTGAAAGGCACAAAACTAGTTGTGCCATTTTCAATGCTCGGATGAGAGATAGAGCCTCAATCACTGATCATGTACTGTACATGATCGAAATGATTGAGTGCCTAAGTAAACTGGGCTTTCTCCTGCACGAGCAGCTCGATAAGGATGCGATCCTTAATTCTCTGCCCAAGTCCTACCTTCCCTTCCTTACTCATTTTCGAATGACAAAGCCTGCAGTGAACTACCACGGCTTATTGGGGTTGCTGCAGAACTTTGAGAAGGACCACCGCTCCATAAGGAGTCGGTAAATGTTATGGGAGGGTCTTCTTCTGATCGTCGACCCTTTAAGAAAGAAAAGAAGAACAAGAAGAAGAATAAGAAGGTGCAGCCGCATGCTGGGATGTCTGCACAGGGTCAGACCAAGAAGCGCAAGCCTGACCAGAGCCAGGCAGAGTGCTTTTTTTGCAAGAAGCAGGGGCACTGGAAGAGGAACTGTCCTCTATACATTACCTCACTGGACCCGAACAGGCCGAAGAAGAAGCAAGGTACTTATATGATAACACCTTGCAACTTTTTCATTTGTGATACTACTGCCTGGGTATTGGATATCGGAAGCCCTTATCATATTTGCAATTCGATGCAGGGTCTGCAGGTCAGTAGGAGATTTGATGAAGGCGAGAGATTCCTGAACGTTGGAGATGGAAGCAAAGTTCCAGTTCTAGCATTAGGAATCATGAACCTTGTAATCAATTCTCGAAAAATAATTTTGAGTAAATATCATTATTGTCCAAGTTTTTTATTAAATATTATTTCTGTAGGCCTTTTGGCCATGAACAGTTATCAATTTTTAATAAAAGGAAATGTTTGCAATATTATTTTGAATGGTGTTACAATGTTTGTTGGATAACTTAATAATGGAATTTACTTTCTATCACAACCTGTTAATGTGGTTCAAACCTTCAGTAAATATCCTAGAATAGATAATGTGTCAGAAGTCTACCTTTGGCACTGTAGGCTAGGTCATATCAATAAGAATAGGATAAACAGGTTGGCTCAAGAAGGAATTCTTGAAGTAGGTGATTGTGAATCACTTCCAACCTGTGAGTTCTGTCTTCTTGGTAAAATGACCAAGTCACCTTTTACTGAAAAAGGTGAGTGAGCCAGTGAACTCTTGGCTCTGATACATTCTGATGTATGTGGACCCATGAGTTCAAGTGCAAGAGGTAGATATTTCTACTTCATAACCTTCACAGACGACCTATCGAGGTATGGGTATGTCTATTTAATGAAGCATAAGTCAGAGTTATTTGAAATGTTCAAACTATTCCAAAATGAGGTAGAAAAATAAACTGAAAAGTGTATTAAAACTCTTCGATCTGATTGAGGAGGTGAATACCTTTCCAATGATTTTCTGACATATCTTGGGGAGAATGGGATTCTCTCTCAGTGGACTCCTCTTGGAACACCACAGCATAATGGTGTGTCTGAAAGGAGGAATCGGACCTTGTTGGACATAGTTCGATCCATGATGGGGTTTGCTGGTCTGCCGATCTCCCTTTGGAGATATGCACTCGAATCGGCTTGTTACCTTCTAAATAGAGTTCCGAGTAAGTCTGTAACCAAAATGCCATATGAGATATGGATAGGATGTAAGCTAGAACTCTCGCACCTTAGGATTTGGGGGTGTCTGGCTTATGTTAAATGTTTAATTACGGACAAGCTAGGACCTAGGTGAGACAAGTATAATTTTATAAGATACCTAAAAGAGACCAAAGGGTATTATTTCTACCTAGCTGATGAGCAAAAGGTGTTTGTCAGCCTTAAGGCAATCTTTTTGGAAAAGAAGTTCCTTGGTGAAGGGACTGTTGCCTCTAAAGTCGAACTTGACGAAGTTCGACAGGTGAAAAAATCGACACAAGTTGCTGAACCTAAATTGGATTTGATTAGATCAGATTAGGAGCCCATTGTTCAAGCACCCATAAGGTGATCTGGTAGAGTACCACGTCAACTGGACAGATACTATAGTTTCTTGATCCGGGATGACGATCCTATCGAACTTGATGAAAACGATGAGGATCCGATCACCTACATGGATGCAATGCAGAGATCCGACTCTGAGAAATGGCTAGAGGCCATGAAATCCGAAATGGAGTCCATGAAGGTCAACGATGTGTGGACATTGGTTGACCCACCCGAAGGAGTAAAACCCATAGGGTGTAAGTGGGTCTTCAAGAGAAAGAGGGGCGTAGATGGAAAGGTGGAAACCTATAAAGCCTGTCTGGTTGCCAAGGGATATTGTCAACGTTATGGTATAGACTATGACGAGACATTTTCTCCTATGATAATGCTCAAATCCATTCGGATTATGCTTGCGATAGCTGCCCATCTGGACTATAAAATCTGGCAGATGGATGTAAAGACAGCTTTCCTAAATGGAGAGCTAGATGAAGAGGTGTATATGATACAACCTGAAAGATTCACATCCATAGATGAGTCTAAGGTGTGCAGACTACAGAGTTCTATTTATGGACTTAAGCAGGCATTCTGGAGTTAGAACATACGTTTTGATAGGACGATCAAGACGTATGGCTTCGTTAAGAATGGAGAAGAGCCCTGCATTTATAAGTGGGCTAATGGTCCAGTAGTGGTATTTCTTGTATTGTATGTGGATGATATTCTCTTAATCAGGAATGATGTCCCTGTATTACAGGGAATAAAGATTTGACTGTCGTCACAGTTCTCCATGAAGGATCTGGGAGAAGCTTTCTACATCCTAGGAATGAGGATCTATAGGGATAGATCTAAAAGGTTGCTTGGTTTATCCCAGTTGTTGGGTATAAAATACCCACAGCCGAAATCCTCGACGGAATCAACTTCGAGCGGCACAGCTCCGCCCGGACTCCTACGGGAGCCGAGCTCCACCGCCGACATTAGCACAGCCCCGCCCGGACTCCTACGGGAGCCGGGCTCCACCGCCGACATCAGCACAGCTCTGCCCAGACTCCTACGGGAGCCGGGCTCCACCGCCGACATCAGCACAGCCCCGCCCGGACTCCTACGGGAGCCGGGCTCCACCGCCGACATCAGCACAGCTCCGCCCGGACTCCTACGGGAGTCGGGCTCCACCGCCGACAGCAGCACAGCTCCGCCCGGACTCCTACGGGAGCCGGGCTCCACCGCCGACATCAGCACAGCCCCGCCCGGACTCATACGGGAGCCGGGCTCCACCGCCGACATCAGCACAGCTCCGCCCGGACTCCTACGGGAGCCGGGCTCCACCGCCGACATCAGCACAGCCCCGCCCGGACTCCTACGGGAGCCGGGCTTCATCGCCGACATCAGCACAGCTCCGCCCGAACTCCTACGGGAGCCGGGCTCCACCACCGACATCAGCACAGCTCCGCCCGGACTCCTACGGGAGCCGGGCTCCACCGCCGACATCAGCACAGCTCCGTCTGGGCTCCTACGGGAGCCGGGCTCCACCACCGACATCAGCACAGCTCCGCCCGGACTCCTACGGGAGCCGGGCTCTACCGCCGACATCAGCACAGCCCCGCCCGGACTCCTACGGGAGTCGGGCTCCACCGCCGACATCAGCACAGCTCCGCCCGGACTCCTACGGGAGTCGGGCTCCACCGCCGACATCAGCACAGCTCCGCCCGGGCTCCTACGAGAGCCGGGCTCCACCGCCGACATCAGCACAGCTCCGCCCGGGCTCCTACGGGAGCCGGGCTCCACCGCCGACATCAGCATAGCCCCGCCCGGACTCCTACGGGAGCCGGGCTCCACCGCCGACATCAGCACAGCTCCGCCCGGGCTCCTACGGGAGCTGGGCTCCACCGCCGGCATTAGCGTAGATCCGCCCGGACTCCTACGGGAGCCGGGCTCCGCCATCGATAGCAGTACAGCTCCGCCCAGACTCCTACGGGAGCCGGGCTCCAACCTCAATATCAGTTGCCGGTAAGCTTCGTCCGGACCCCTACGGGAGCCGGACTTCACCTTTAACTTTGATTGCAGCGCAGCTCCGCCCGGACTCCTACGGGAGCCGGGCTCCACCACCGACAGCAATGCAGCTCCGCCCGAACTCCTACGGGAGCCGGGCTCCACCGCCGACAGCAGCGCAGCTCCGCCCGGATTCCTACAGGAGCCGGGCTCCACTCTCAGTATCAACTGCTGGTAAGCTCCATCCGGACTCCTACGAGAGCCGGACTTCGCCTTTAATTTTAAATTGCAGGAAGACTTCGCCCGTGCTCTTAAGGGAGCCGAGCTTCATCTCCGACGCCAACGACTACAGCCGCAAGCAGACTCCGCCCGGACTCCTACGGGAGCCGGGTTCCGCCTGCAACTTCGGCTCTGAGAGGGTTCCGCCCGGACTCCCCCGGGAGTAGGGCTCCACCCACGACCCCAACCGCCAGGAGGACCTCTCCCGGACCTCAACAGAAACCGGGCTCCGACCGCTGCCGAGCTTCAATCGACAGATCCACGCCCCCTGACAGGCCACCAAAACGACCACGACCCTGCTCCACTTCCTGTGGCGGACTCCGCGCAGTTCCATCATTCCCTTACAGGCCGCAGTAACCATCGCCACCCTGCTCCACTTCCTGTGGTAGATTCCGCACAGCTCCACTATCCCCTGGCAGGCCACAATAACGGCCACGAACCTGCTCCACCTCCTGCGACGGATACCATGCGATTCTCCTATCCGCTGGCAAGTCACGACAACGGATGCTGCTCCACCCCTCATAACAGATTCCACGTGGCGGGCCGTGGTGATGGCCATGTGTCTGCTCCACCACCTTTCGCAATCAATTCTCCTGACCATGGGCGGCCCACTACCAGGCGGTTACAAACGTCGCCATCAATCCGTTGCCTCCTCCGCCTATAAAAGGGAGACCCAGATACGTTATTCTTTAAGCTCATTTTCCTTATCTCAAAACTCTGCTAAATTCTTGGTTCAAGCACTCCATTCTTGTTGAGGCAGAGAACTGACTTGAGCATCGGAGGGTCTTGCCGGAGCAACCCCACCTCCGATTTAGACTTCCCTTGCAGGTCCTGACGGCGACCGCGGCTTCCCCGACTCCAGCTTCTCCGGCGCAAGCGGATTTTTGCACCAATAGGATTGGCGCTAGAGGAAGGGGGTGTCTTCGCAGCACCCTTGTTCTTAAAGAAGTGTTCAACGGAGCTGCCTCCGACCGTTTCTCCATCATCCACTTCTAATCCCCCCCCGCAAGATCGACACCCGATGCCTCCGCGCAGGGCATCCACCCGGCGGTCCACGGCCTCCGCGGCCAGATCTCAGGCTCCGGCCTCCCCTCCCGTTTCTCAGCCTCCTCTTCCTCCCCCTCCGGTGACGGCGGTCGGTGCGGAGTAGTTTGACTTGCTGGCACAGCAGGTCAAAGGCCTCGTCGAAGCCGTACAAGCAATGCAGCAGCAGCCACCGCAGGCGTCGGCGCATCCGGAGGGGGCATCTCCGGAATGCCAGAACCCGACGGTGGGGCGGGCCAGCCGCCCCATCCTTCCCGGGAAGGTGAATCCGAGGGTAGAGAGCCCTCAATCGAACCATGACTCCACCCCTGGAAGATCCCTGCCCCCGTTCTGCCAAAGGACCCTCGAGACCCGAAGTCGAGAGGACTTCCTGGACCGGAGGCTCCAGGAGATGAACCGGTGGATCGAAGAACTCTGCCACGTGCCTCCCGCTTATGGTGAGGATATTTGCACTGACCCTCCCTTCTCCCAAATGATTATGCAGGAACCGATCCCGCCGAATTTCAAGCTTCCCCAGTTCGAAAGCTACGACGGGACATCGGACCCGGTTGATCATCTGGAGGCCTTTCGAATGATGATGCTGCTTCACGATGCTCCTGACGCCATCTTGTGCCGGGCTTTCCCGTCTACTTTAAAGGGAGCAGCAAGAAACTGGTACTCGGCCCTGAAGTCGGGTACCATATTCTCCTTCGATCAAATGAGCCACCAATTCGTGGCCCATTTTGTCAGCAGCCGACGTCCCCAGAAAGGTTCGGAGTCCCTCATCAACATCAAGCAGAGGGAAGGGGAGTCCATATGGGCCTACGTCAACCGCTTCAACATCGCGGCATTGGAGGTCCGGAACTTGGACCAGTCAGTTGCCATGGCCGCCCTGAAAGGTGGCCTTCAGAAGAATGATCTCTTGTACTCCCTGGAGAAGAAGTACCCCAGAGATTTTGCTGATCTGCTGGCTCGGGCTGAAGGATACACCCGAGCGGAAGAGGCCTTCAAAATGAAGGACGAAGAGACTGCGAGGGAGCGTCAGGCGGGAGATTCTGATAAGCTCGCAGTTGAGAAGAGGCCAAAGGAAGCCCGGCCTCGCTCCCGATCCCCTCCTGGACATAAGCGCGCCCATACTCCCCCCCGGGCACGCAGGCAGAGAAGCCCGGACAACAGGTTTCGGCGGGGTTCCCCGTCAGGGAAATTCTGCAACTACGCCCCCCTCAATGCCTCGAAGGCCCAGGTGCTGATGGAGGTCAGGGAGCAGCTCCCTAGGCCGGAGAGGATGCGCACGCACCCCGGGAAGTGCAACCCCAACAAGTTCTGCCTCTACCACCGCGACCACGGCCATGACACGGAGGAATGCATCCAGCTCCAGGACGAGATCGAGGAGCTCATTCGGCGAGGTCGACTCGACAGATTCATCCACCGCAGGCCTGAGGATAGAAGAGACCGGCCAAGAGCCCTCCCGCCGCCTGAACCGCAGAAAAGGGAGGAGCAGCCCGGGGACCGGCCGCCCATCGGGACCATCGACTCCATCACTGGAGGGCCTCAAGGAGGAGCGGGAATACTGCAAATGTATCGCTTACTATTTCGCTTTGAATCTACTTTTCTTTTTAGCTAACATGCTCCTCCCACCTAGCGTGGATGTATTATGACTGGATATGATCCCTCCAAGAACACAGCCACGTCAGGAACAGGAGGATAACCTCGTCCTGACGTGAGCAAGGTCAAAGGCCCGGTTCTTTTAGATCGGATGGGGGGAGAGGCCTCACAATGCCCTAATGTGCCCCCACAGCCTTGTTAGGGACAGGAGGAAAACCTCGCCTTAACATGAGCAAAGTCAAAGGCCCGGTTCTTTTAGATCGGATGGGGGGAGAGGCCTTACAACGCCCTAATGTGCCCCCACAGCCCTGTTAGGGACAGGAGGAAAACCTCGCCCTAACTTGAGCAAAGTCAAAGGCCCGGTTCTTTTAGACCGGATGGGGGGAGAGGCCTTGCAACGCCCTAATGTGCCTCCACAGCCATGTCAGGAACAGGAGGAGAACCTCATCCTGACATGAGCAAAGTTGAAGGCCCGGTTCTTTTAGACCAGAGGGGGGAGAGGCCTTACAGCGCCCTAACGCGCCCCCACAAGCCAGGCTGATAACGAGAACCTCGCACCGGCTCAAGCAAAATGGAAGGTCCGGACTCCTACGGGAGCCGGGTTCCGCCGCCAAGGAAGACTTCACCCGGACTCCTACGGGAGCCGGGTTCCGCCGCCAAGGAAAGCTTCACCCGGACTCCTACGGGAGCCGGGTTTCGTCGCCAAGGAAAGCTTCACCCGGACTCCTACGGGAGTCGGGTTCCGCCGCCAAGGAAAGCTTCACCCGGACTCCTACGGGAGCCGGGTTCCGCCGCCCAGGAAAGCTTCACCCGGACTCCTACGGGAGCCGGGTTCCTCCGCCAAGGAAAGCTTCACCCGGACTCCTACGGGAGCCGGGTTCCGCCGCCAAGGAAAGCTTCACCCGGACTCCTACGGGAGCTGGGTTCCGCCGCCCAGGAAAGCTTCACCCGGACTCCTACGGGAGCCGGGTTCCACCGCCAAGGAAAGCTTCACCCGGACTCCTATGGGAGCCGGGTTCCGCCGCCAAGGAAAGCTTCACCCGTACTCCTACGGGAGCCGGGTTCCGTCGCCAAGGAAAGCTTCACCCGGACTCCTACGGGAGCTGGGTTCTGCCGCCCAGGAAAGCTTCACCCGGACTCCTACGGGAGCCGGGCTCCATCCGCTACTTCGCCAGCAAGGGTTAAAAATGGTGGCGAGACTTGGCCACATGACGAGATCGGAGGGAAGGAAAGAGCCCCTTCCCACGACGACATCTAAACCAAACAAGCCAAACGACGAGAAAGGGTCAACGGACGACAATATCGGTGCTACGTGTGGACAAGGTAACACCAAGCACTTTTTCTTCATTTTCGATATACGTACTACAGGGCCAGGACGGCCAGGGAAAGAGGGACAAAATGACAAGAAGAAAGCAGCTACAAAAAAGGGGTGACTACAAAAGAACTCTAAGGAGGTCCTTCTCCCTCCGACCTAGGGTTATCACCTCCATCCCTCAACCAGGACTGCCTCAGGTTCTCCACTGCTTCTTCTAGTTCTTCCTTCTTTCGCAGCGTATCCTGGAGCGTCTGACGAAGATGTCGGCTCTCTGCCTCCGCTTCTCGATGCCGCTTCCACAGAACTTCAGACTCCGCCTCTGCATCCGCGACGGCCTTCCGCTCGAGCGCCAGTTGGATTTTCACTTGTTGAAGCTCGGCTGTCTTCTCCCCAAGGGAGACGGAAATCCCTTCGATAGTGCCTCTCAGGGCTAGGAGCTCTTCGGTATCTTGGGTGTTAGTAAGCTGCGCCCTAGTAACCAACTGCCTCTGGAGACGAACAACCTTGTCCGCCGCCTGACGGAATCTCCCTTTGTACTCTTCCACTTGCCGGCGCCAGCTGGCCCGCTGCACATCGTGGCTCATCTCAGTATCTTGAAGTTGCTTCTGGAGGTCGGAGACCTTCTGCGACCATTTTTGTTCATCATCAACCCGAGCCAGGAGCCGGGATGAGTTTCCTTCCAGCTGGCCGATCTTCCTCTTCACAGCTGATAGCTCCACCTTAAGGGCGCTGATCCTGGCTTCTTGAGCCCAAGTTCGATCGCTGGCGCTCTTCTTACATTCCTCGAGCTCCTTTGTGAAGTTCGCCTTCCTCCGGCTGTAATCCATGATTGCCTTCACTTGGAGACTCCTGAAGTGGGCGGCCTCAGCGGCGGCTTCGGAATAGCATTTTCTCGACTTGCGGAGCTCGTCCTCCGACTTCTTCAACTTTTTCGTCAGGTGGAGGACCTCCTTTTTCAGCCGCTGGACAGCTGACTTCAGCGGGACCCCCAGGGGCAAGGGGAGTGCTTCAGCAGGGCACTGCCATCGGAAGGTGCAAACGTCAAAGACCAGCTCATTACAAGAAGAAAGGCAGAAAGGAGGAGGAGGGGGAAGGAGAGGCCATCCACAATAAGAAATCCGACTTTATTGATTAATTTTGAAGACAAACGGAAAGGAAATATGGCGATAAAAGAAAGACACAAGGTTGGAGGTCTCAGACCTCGGGGGCAGGGGGTGGAGAGCTCGGCGCGGGGGGTGCGACTGCGGTAGCGGCGGACGAAGGGCCGGCTTCATCTTCAGACTCCTCCAGAAAGCCAAGATCAAGGTCGGGGTATCTGCTGGCCACCCTCTCTCGACAGAGCTCGAACCCCTTGGTGAATGCCTCCAGGCCGAACTGGACGTTCAGTTCCCTCATCTCCGTGGAGGCCTTGAACTCCTCCACCGCAAGGGTCCTGGCCTCCGAGACCAGAACCGGAGTTTGCTCGGCCAAATGGGCGACCTCGGCCTCCGCCTTCCTCATCGACTCCTCCAAGCTTCGTCTCTCCTCCTCCCAGGCTTGTCTTTCCTCTTCCCGGGCTTGCCCCTCTCTCTCCAGGGCCTCCTGGAGGGCGGCTACTTCGGCCGTCTTCGCTTGAAGGCGGGCAATCTCGGCCTGGCAGCGCTCCTCCGCCTGAAGGAGGTCCCTTCTCATGCGGCTCGATGCCTCGACATAGGCGAAGAGCTGGTGCCCAATCTGCAAGGACGGATAGAGAATCACAACAAAGGCCGAGTGACCATGCAAATAAACATCCGCTTACCTCAAGGAAGGACCCCAAAGAGTCCCAAGCCCGCTGCTCGGGATCGGCGCGGTCGATCCTCTCCACGACATCGGACAGAATGCAGCCATCGAGCAGCCGCCTGATCAGATCTTTGTCGTTGAAGGGGTTCTCCGATCCCCCCTCAGAGCAGACGGACTCGTCTACAGCAGCTCGGTGGCCGCTCGCCCTGCGAGCCACCGATTTCCTCCTTCTTCCCGTGGCGTGCGCCTCCGTGGGATGAGCCCCCGGAATGGGGGCCCCAGTCGGCGGGCTCCTTGAGGAAGCCCGGGGGACCGCTGGCTCGGCATCCGAAGGAATGTCGATGGCCGGGGTCGCCTGGACGGGCGCGGCCAAGCTCATCTCCTCCACCCTGGCCCTCTTCGCCGATCCGAAGGCCGTCGCGCCCTTCCTCTTCTGAGCTCTCACAGCCTTGGCGAGCATCCGCGTGGCTTCGACGTCCATTGCTAAAAAAAAAAAAAATAACAAAAAAACAACAGAAAAAGAAAAGAAGAAAGAAGAAGCGGCACCGATCAGTCCAGAGTCAAAAAAAAAAAAAAAAAGAAGAGAAGAAAAAAGAAGAGAGAGAGAAAGAGGAAGAAAAGAGCGAAAAAAAAAAAAAAAAACAAAGAGAAGAAGAAGGCGAGAAAAAGAAAGATAAATACTTGCTGGATCCTGGGGGCTCAAGCCGATGTTGAAAAGAAGCTGCTCCCTCAGAAGGTTAGGAAGGGAAGGAGCGGGATAACTTAGAAGCTTCTGGGCGGCCTGGAGGTCGTCCTCTCCCAGGCTGGGAGCCCGGCGAACGGAATCCCTCAGAGACCCCCAAGGGGGCAGACCCAGTTCCAGGGTCGGGCAGTAGACGAAGAGAAATTTCCCCTTCCAGTTGTGAATCGAAGAAGGGGCGCCCTTCAGCAACCCCTTCTTACCAAACTGGGGGGAGAAGTACCACCAGTCCTTCGCTGAAGAATGGCGTTTGAAGGTGTAAAAATGCCTGAACAAGGAGAGGGATGGCTGGACCTCGGCTATGTGGCAGAGAGAGAGAAATCCTATCAAAAACCTAAAGGAATTCGGGGCCACAAAGGCGAGAGAAATGTCTAAGAAGCGAAAGAAGGCGGCAACAAAGACAGAAAGCGGAAGTCGGAGTCCGGCATGAAATGCCTCCTGATACAAACAAAAGCGACCAGGAGGGGGAGCGCTGGCCCGGTCAGAGGGGCCAGGAAGCTCCAGGTCGTACTCCAAAGGAACCCCGTACCGAGCCCTTATCAGAAGGAGTTCATCCAGAGTCGACGAACAAGGAATGGCGCCCGGCGCAAAAACCGGGCGGGGCCCTGCCCCGGACGCGGGTTCGTCCGCAGAGACAGGGACCTGGGGGTTCGAAGAAGAAGAACTCTCAGAACTGACGGGGGCAGAAGAGTCGGAAGACATTTTGAGCACTTTCGGAGGGAGAACCTAAAGGATCCTAGAAAGGCAGACCGAAAGGGGAACGAGACGCCGAAGGCCAACTCAGAAGAAGACACAAAAGTAATGAAAAGAGGAGAAGCCCCTAGGCGGTAAGAAGAAGGTTGGCACTAACCTATATTACTCTGGGGACCTGGGGAGCGAGAAGCGGGAGGCGCCTACGGCTCGAGAAGACGTTCACTAGAGCAGGCTCTCGAAGGGAAGACAGATGCCAGCAAAAAATCAGAAATGGAGTAGGACGCCTGAAGGGGGAGGACGGGTTTAAATAGACCCTGGGATCCGACGCCATAATGATCGCGAATCCCCCCAGGCCAGTCCACACCCGCCACGTGTCCCACTCCCCCTGGCAGGCGGCTAAAAGCAGCTGACGGTTGGTAGGACCATAATTGCATCGTACCTAGGCCAGTGTACCTGCGGGATTTTCGAAGCGTCCCCTCGTACCGCTCCAATTCGAAAAGACTCCGGCACGCGCTCATTTAATGCCAAAATATCTGGAGGCGGCAGTGCGCAGAATTCGAAGAGACGGTTTTGGCTGTACCCACCTTTCTCTCTGTGTAATTCCTTCGCTTGAAATTCAAACTCGGAAGTGAGGGGACTGGTGTTGGGTATAAAATACCCACAGTCGAAATCCTCGACGGAATCAACTTCGAGCGGCACAGCTCCGCCCGGACTCCTACGGGAGCCGGGCTCCACCGCCGACATTAGCACAGCCCCGCCCGAACTCCTACGGGAGCCGGGCTCCACCGCCGACATCAGCATAGCTCCGCCCGGACTCCTACGGGAGCCGGGCTCCACCGCCGACATCAGCACAGCCCCGCCCGGACTCCTACGGGAGTCGGGCTCCACCGTCGACATCAGCACAGCTCCGCTCGGACTCCTACGGGAGCAGGGCTCCACCGCCGACATCAGCACAGCTCCGCCCGGACTCCTACGGGAGCCGGGCTCCACCGTCGACATCAGCACAGCTCCGCCCGGACTCCTACGGGAGCCGGGATCCACCGCCGACATCATCACAGCCCCGCCCGGACTCCTACGGGAGCCGGGCTCCACCGCCGACATCAGCACAGCTCCGCCCGGGCTCCTACGGGAGCCGGGCTCCACCGCCGACATCAGCACAGCTCCGCCCGGGCTCCTACGGGAGCCGGGCTCCACCGCCGACATCAGCACAGCCCCGCCCGGACTCCTACGGGAGTCGGGCTCCACCACCGACATCAGCACAGCTCCGCCCGGGCTCCTACAGGAGCCGGGCTCCACCGCCGACATCAGCACAGCTCCGCCCGGGCTCCTACGGGAGCCGGGCTCCACCGCCGACATCAGCACAGCCCCGCCCGGACTCCTACGGGAGCCGGGCTCCACCGCCGACATCAGCACAGCTCCGCCCGGGCTCCTACGGGAGCTGGGCTCCACCGCCGGCATCGGCGTAGATCCGCCCGGACTCCTATGGGAGCCAGGCTCCGCCATCGATAGTAGTACAGCTCCGCCCGGACTCCTATGGGAGCCGGGCTCCAACCTCAATATCAGCTGCTGGTAAGCTTCGTCCGGACCCCTACGGGAGCCGGACTTCACCTTTAACTTTGATTGCAGCGCAGCTCCGCCCGGACTCCTACGGGAGCCGGGCTCCACCGCCGACAGCAACGCAGCTCCGCCCGGACTCCTACGGGAGCCGGGCTCCACCGCCGACAGCAGCGCAGCTCCGCCCGAATTCCTATGGGAGCCGGGCTCCACTCTCAGTATCAACTGCTGGTAAGCTCCATCCGGACTCCTACGAGAGTCGGACTTCGCCTTTAATTTTAAATTGCAGGAAGACTTCGCCCGTGCTCTTAAGGGAGCCGAGCTTCATCTCCGACGCCAACGACTACAGCCGCAAGCAGACTCCGCCCGGACTCCTACGGGAGCCGGGTTCCGCCCGCAACTTCGACTCCGAGAGGGTTCCGCCCGGACTCCCCCGGGAGTAGGGCTCCACCCACGACCCCAACCGCCAGGAGGACCTCTCCCGGACCTCAACAGAAATTGGGCTCCGACCGCTGTCGAGCTTCAATCGACAGATCCACGCCCCCTGACAGGACACCAAAATGACCACGACCCTGCTCCACTTCCTGTGGTGGACTCCGCGCAGTTCCATCATTCCCTGACAGGCCACAGTAACCATCGCCACCCTGCTCCACTTTCTGTGGCGGATTCCGCACAGCTCCACTATCCCCTGGCAGGCCACAATAACGGCCACGAACCTGCTCCACCTCATGCGACAGATACCATGCGATTCTCCTATCTGCTGGCAAGTCACGACAACGGATGCTCCTCCACCCCTCATAATAGATTCCACGTGGCGGGCCGCGGTGATGGCCACGTGTCTGCTCCACCACCTTTCGCAATCAATTCCCCTGACCATGGGCGGCCCACTACCAGGCGGTTACAAACGTCGCCATCAATCCGTTGCCTCCTCCGCCTATAAAAGGGAGACCCAGATACGTTATTCTTTAAGCTCATTTTTCTTATCTCAAAACTCTGCTAAATTTTCGGTTCGAGCACTCCATTCTTGTTGAGGCAGAGAACTGACTTGAGCGTTGGAGGGTCTTGCCGGAGCAACCCCACCTCCGGTTTAGACTTCCCTTGCAGGTCCCGGCGGCGACCGCAGCTTCCCCGACTCCAGCTTCTCCGACGCAAGCGAATTTTTGCACCAACACCAGTCTACGTACATAGATACTATGCTGAAGAGGTTCAACATGGAGAATTCCAAAAAAGGCTATCTACCGATAGGTCATGGAATTTCTCTCTCGAAGAGGGATTGTCCGACAACACCTCAAGAGAGAGAGTGTATGGGTAGGATTCTATATGCTTCGGCAGTGGGATCTATCATGTACGCCATGATATGTACACGATCAGATGTGGCATACTCACTAGAGGTAGTGAGTAGATACCAATCTGATCCAGGGGAGAATCACTGGAAGGTTGTTAAAACTATCCTGAAGTATTTAAGAAATACTAAGGACCAGTGGCTTGTTTATGGTGAATCGGACTTGAGACTTATAGGGTTTACAGACTCTAGTTTCCAGTCTAATCACGATGACAGCAAAAGTATGTCGGGATTTATTTTTACCCTTAATGGTGGGGCTATCTACTGGAAGAGTTCCAAGCAACCACAGTGGCTGATTCAGTTTGCGAGGCGGAGTATGTCGCTGCATCAGATGCTGCCAAAGAAGCGGTGTGGCTGAGAAAATTCATCACCGAGCTTGGGGTAGCACCCTCCCTTGTTGGTCCAGTTCTGCTCTACTGTGATAGCTCTGGAGCCATTGCTCAGGCGAAGGAACCCAAGGCACACCAGCAGACGAAGCATATTCTACGCCGCTACCATCTCATCCGAGAAATTGTGGATCGAGGTGACGTCGACCTTTAGAAGATCGACGGAAAGGAGAACCTGGCCGACCCATTCACTAAAGCCATTGCAGTGAAGGAGTTCGACGACTACAAGTCGAAGATGGGTATTAGATACTGCACCGATTGGCTTTAGGCCAAGTGGGAGATTGTTGGGAAAAGTGTCTCAAAGTCAATCATCAGTCTGTTGATGGTTGTGCTCATTTTTTGTATATATACATGAATTATGAATTAATAAAAATTATTTTGGCATTTTTCATCACAAAATATTTCATCTTCTAATGAACTCCTATGTTGTGGTGAAGTCCTTAGGACTATTTAGACTCGACAAAGGAGGATTTATCATTTAGTCCTTAAATCTATTCGTGACCAAATGATACGTTGTTACCAAGAATGACAACGTTTATCAAGCATAGGTCGTTGTGTGCCATATAGGTTGGTTGTCCTCTTAACCAATGAGTATGGAGACACTGGTATGGCATACAGGTGAGATGTAAGGGTACATCTGCACTGAACGTGACCGACTCCGGAGCTATTTCTACTGTCAAGATTTGCTCCTATAGAATATGAGTATAAATATCCCTCCGACCTGAGACTGCCACGGTGACTTGCAAGCAACTCACTGCACTTAGGCACTGGACTACCTGAATTTTTAATTCAGTGACGGAAGGCTGCTGGGTGTAGTCAAGTACATGACTTGTCGGTGCGTGTGTCAAGATAGGATTGATCACTCTAGTTTAGGAGCTATGTACAGTCATGTTTTAATTTAGCAAAATTTTGACCAGGGTAGTCTTTGTGAGGAGTCACAGGACTGTTTGAGTTGAGCATGATTCGGATGATCTAATCAGGGTTGACAGTTTAACCTTGAGTCATCCTAAACACAGAGGTCAAAAGGATGAATTATACAGTAACCATATTCACGTAGGTTCTGAGTGTTGCGATTGCGATCATTCGACCTATCTGATCGTCAGGTACCATTGCTATATGGTCACTTCGATTAGTACAGGAATTGATTCCTGTGCCACCGGCTTAGGTTCGAATCTGTGGGATCACACACATTAGAGGTTCCTATCTGATCTGATAGGTGGTGAAGAGTCCTTCATATCTGGGATTTTGTGATCAAGAATCAGGATTCTCTGATCATGAATTCCACATATTTTGGATACCGGGGTCAAGAGTCCCACTGGTTTAGGACTCTTCGATCAGGGTTACATATCGATGAATTCTGATGTCCGATTAATCATCGGATTTAGACTCAATATTTATGAGAGATTTAATTAGTGATTTGATCACTAATTAACTCAATTTAATTGGATAATTAATTTTGGATCAAGTCCAATTGAATTGGATTCAGTTGGGTTTGACCCGATTAGGTTAAGAGTTGACCTAATCGTCGAGATGGTTTGGTCCCTGATATGATCAGGGGTTGGGCTTAATCAATTTCTAATTTGATTAAAATTTTATTGAGTCTAATTAAGCTTAATTAATTTGGATTTAAATTAGTCTAATTAGGCCTAACTTATTTGGTTCAATTAGGTTGGTTTAAATAATGAAACCACCTTGACCCATTCTCCCTATGCCACCTCACTTCCACTGCGCCCATTTGAATTCCCGAGAAGAAAATTCTCATGAATTTTTTTTCACGCAAAGCCCTCCTCACGCCCTACTTTAATGCACCAAATGAGTGGATAAGGATGATTGGTTGGCCATTCAAATTCAAAACAAAGTTTGAATTTGAATGAGCAACCAATCTTAGCACCTTGACCTTATCCTCTTTTAATGCCCCATTTATTACACGAGAAAATATTTCTCATGAAATCACTCATGCACAAATTAAGCCATGCCCTCCTCTTCTCATGCCCTTAGTGGATAGGGATAAATTGGTTTCCATTTGAATTCAAAATTTGATTTGAATTCAAATGTGCAATTACTCATCTTTATCCTCTCACGTGGATAAGATGTTTGACATTGTTTTAAAAGGAGGAGAAGAGTGGGGCATGTGCAAGAAAATTTTTGGAGAGAAAATTTGGGTGTGAGGAATCCTTGTGTGCAAGGTGAAGGTCTATATCCTTCCGAGAGAAAAAGAAAGAAAAGAAAGAAAAAATATGCGCAGGGTTTCAGTGAGTTCTTCAGGGTTTCAACCTGGAGTTCAGAAAGTGAGAAGGTGAGCTACGAGTGTCGTGAGCACACCAAATTTTAGGAAGATCTTCAACATCCTCTCAAGCATGTCTGCTTATGATTCAGAGCATCCAAAGAATCGAAAGACATCGATCGAAGGAGTTTGATCAGCATTGGCCGTCGAAAGGGCTCTCCAACGAGCTAGCACTCGTGAGGAGTCGATCAGATCGGGAGCTTCGTATGGATGACCTGCAGAGGTCAGACATACTGTGTGGCTGCATCATGATGATCAGTCTCTTCCGACGGTAATCAGATTACGGCGATCTACTACCCGTACAAAGATATTGTGTTCTGAACACATTACAGTAAAGTGTTTACTGTTCAAATTTGAATTTCAAATTTAAATACATGCATGCTATATATCATATTTAGATCCTAGTGTAGGATAAATTTTTAATAATTAATTAGATTAATTAATAATTTTCACTGTAAAATAGTGATTTTGAAAAGTTTTAAAATTACCATTTTACCCCTGCACTGAATTTTTCTCAAAATCAAGTCTCTCTAGTGGGTGGTCAGATTGGCCGACCAAAGTCGGGTCTGATCATTCATTAGTTAGATTCCTAAGTTTAGTCGTGTTAATAGTTGGACTTAACCAGAACTTGTAGAGTTGGCCAAAGCCAAATGAAAAGTAATCTGAGGCAAAATCAATTACTAGAAGTTGTTTGGAGAAATAATTGGTTAAGAATCTATCCATAGATGCACATGGGTGGACCGACCAAAGTCAGACTTGTGTGTAATCTGTGTGGATTCTAGTACCCATTAAGAAATTAAGATAATTCTTCGAATTAGAGGTAAAGGTTATCAATTCATATAAAATAGTGGGAGAACTTTTAGACTAAACTTCAAGTCTTTAGGATTAAATAATTCATATACTAATAGGTCTTTTATTTTTCTTTCAATGATGGCTAGTAATTTATCACTCCGTTCACTATTGAACAGTGACAAGTTTATGGAACCTAATTTTGATAATTGATATCAAAAGTTGAGAATAGTTCTCGAACACGAGAGGATCCTATATGTGATTATGGATCCAGCATATGAAGTTCCAGCTCTCAATGCTGATGCGACGGTTAGAGACACTTATTAAAAGTGGCTCCATGAATGTATGACAGTACGTTGCATAATGATGGTTGCTATGAGTGATGAATTTAGTTGTAAATTCGATGATGCTTAGTCAAAGAAGATACTTCAAATATTGAACAAATCCTTTGGCATACTTGAGGATTTATCCTCAATAGGGCATCAGTCCTCTAAGAGAAGAAAAAAATACAAGATGCAAAATTACCATGCTGATCCTAAGCAGTCTAAGGCAGACCAGAGTCAGGCAAAAATGGATAGGTCTAGAAAGAGAAATCAGGAAAGAATTGCTAGACAAGATATTTATATGATAATATCTTATAATTTCTCTATCTGTGATACTATTATCTGGGTATTGGATACCGTAAGTCCAATTCATATCTACAATTTATTACAGAAACTTCAGGTTAGTAAAAAATTTAAGAAGAATGAATGATTCTGGAATGTTGGAGATGGAAGAGATTTTCCAGTTCTAGCTATAAAAAAAGTTTAGTTGGCTCTCAATTCAAATGCCATTATTTTAGATGACTGTCATTATTGTCTGTCTTTTCTTATGAATATTATTTTCATAGGTCTTTTACTCAAGAATGGTTATAATTTTTTTGCAAAAGAAAATTATCGTGATATCATTATGAATGGTGTCACAGTTATGAGTGGACAATTGAAACATGGCATTTACATTTTATCATAGCCTGTTAGTGTAATGTACACATCGAACAAACATCCTAAAATAGATAATATCATGGATGCCTATTTTTGGCATTGTAGGTTTGATCATATAAATAAGAATAGGATAAATAGGTTATCTAAAGAGAGAATCTTCGATATTAATGATTATGAATTATTGCAGACCTGGGAGTCCTATCTTCTTAGGAAGATGACCAAGTCACCCTTTACTAAAAAGGATGAACGAGCCAATGATGTTCTAGATTTAGTATATAATGATGTATATGGATCTATGAACATAGATGCCAGAGGAGGGTATTACTATTTCATTATATTTACTGACGACCTATCAAGGTATGGGTATATCTATCTTATGAAATACAAGTTTGAATCATTTGAAATGTTCAAACGATTTCGTAATGAGATAGAAAAATAAATTAAAAAAAGTATTAAAATTCTTTGATCTAACTGAGGAGGTGAATACCTTTCTAATGAGTTTTTGATATATCTAGGAGAGAATGAAATTCTTTCATAATAGATCCCTCCTAGGATACCACAACATAATGGCATCTCCAAAAGGAGGAATCGAATCCTGTTGGATATGGTTCGATCTATGATGGGCTTTATGAGTTTGTCGATCTCTTTTTGGAGTTATGCTCTTGAGACTACTTATCATGTTGTGAACAAGATTCCAAGTAAATCAGTCACAAAAATATTATATGAGATATGGACTGGGCATAGGTCGATACTCTCTTACCTTAGGGTTTGGGGGTATCCGACTTATGTCAAATGTTTGCAGACCGATAAGCTTGGACCATGATCTGATAAGTGTTATTTTATGGGGTATCCAAAAGAAATTAAAGAATATTATTTCTACTTTGTTGAAGAATAAAAGTTGTTCATCAGCAAAAAGATAGTCTTTTTAAAAAAAAGAGTTCCTTGGTGAAGGAACTAATGCCTCTAAGAATGAACTTGATAAAGTTCGACAGGTAGAAGAATCGACACAGACCAGTAAAAATATAGAACCAGATTTGATAAGATCAAATCCAGAGTCCATTGTTGAGGCACCTTTAAGAAGATCTGGTAGAGTACTATATTAATCAGATAGATACTATGATTTTTTGATCTGGGATGGTGATCCTATTGAACTCGATGAGAATGATGAGGATCCCATCACCTATATGAATGCCATTAAAAGGTCTGACTCTGAGAAATGACTTGAGGTCATAAAATCTGAGATAGAGTCCATGAAAATTAACAGTGTATGAACACTTGTTGATCCACCCGAAGGGATTAAACCTATAGGGTGTAAATAGATTTTCAAAAGAAAAGAGATGCAAATAGAAAGGTGGAGACCTATAAAGCTCGTTTGGTTGCCAAGGGATATCGTCAATGTTATAGTATTAACTATGATGAGATATTTTCTCTTATGACAATGTTCAAGTCCATCTAGATTATGCTTGCGATAGCGGCATACTTTAATTATGAGATCTGGCAAATGGATGTCAAAATCACTTTTCTTAATGGAAAGCTGGAAGAAGAGGTGTATATGATACAGCCTGAAGGGTTCACATCCATAGATGAATCAAAGGTGTGCAAGCTTTAGAGATCTATTTATGGATTGAAGTAGGCATCTCAAAGTTGGAATATGTGTTTTGATAAGGTGATTAGAATGTATCGCTTTATTAGGAATGGAGAAGAACCATGTATTTATAAATGGGCTAATGGTTCTGTAGTCATCTTCCTTGTACTGTATATGGATGATGTACTGTTAATGAGAAATGATGTTCCTATTTTACAAAGTGTAAAGCTTTGGCTGTCTTCATAGTTCTCCATTAAAGATTTGAGAGAAGCATCCTACATCCTAGGAATGAAGATCTATAGGGATAGATCTAAGAGGCTACTTGGATTGTTCTAATCTATGTACATAGATACCATACTGAAATGGTTCAGCATGGAGAGTTTCAAGAAAGGCTATTTTCCAATAGGCCATAGAATTACTCTTTCTAAGAAGAATTGTCCGACAACTCCACAAGAGAAAGAGCGCATGAGTAGAATTTCATATGCTTTGATAGTGGAATCTATCATATACACCATGATATGTATGAGGCTGGATGTGGGACACTCACTAGGGATAATGAGTAAGTACTAGTCTGATCCTGAAGAAAATTATTGAAATATTGTAAAGACAATTTTTAAGTATTTGAGAAATACTAAGGATCAATGACTTATCTATGGGGACACTGACTTGAAACTTGTGGGATATACTGATTCCAACTTTTAGTCAGATTATGATGATAGTAAGAGTGTGTCAGGTTATGTATTTATCCTAAATGGATGAGCAATCTGTTAGAAAAGTTTCAAGCAGCATACCATAGCTGAAGTGACGTAGAGTATATTACAGCATTCAATGCTGCAAAGAAAGTAGTTTGGTTATGGAAGTTCATTAATGAGCTTGGAGTGGCATCCTCTGTCGATGGTCCAGTCCTTATGTTGTGACATTACTAGAGCCATAGCTCAGGCTAATGAATAGTATTCCTACCAAAGAACTAAACACATTTTGCATCGCCATCACCTTGTACGAGGGGTCGTGGATCAAGATGATGTCGATCTTCGAAAGATCGATGGAAAGAAGAACTTGGCCAACCCATTTGCTAAAGCCTTTGGAATCAAAGAGTTCAATGAACTTAAATGGAAGATGGGTATTAGATATTATACCGATTGGCTCTAGTCCAAGTGAGAGTTGTTAGAAAATATATCCTAAAGTCAATTATTTGGACGATTGTGGTCTTTGTATATTGTATATGAATTATGAATTAATAAAAAATTATTTAGTATTTTTCATCATAAGATGAACATCTTCCTTATATGACTTCATGTGTTGTGATGAAGTTCTTAAAACTATATGATAATCGATAAAGGAGGATTTATCGAATAGTTCTTAAATATGTTCGCAATCAAATGATACGCCATTAAAGGATGATGATATTTATCGAGTGTAGGTCATTGTATACCATATAGGTTAGTTGTCCTCATAATCAAGGAGTATGGAGACACTGATATGGCATACAGGTAAGATATAGAGGTACATCATCACTGAATAAGTGACTCACCTATGGAGTACTCTGCTATCAAGAGCAACTCGTGAAGCGTATGGACATAAGTGTTCCTTAAATCTGAGATCACCATAATGACTTGCAAGTACCTCACTGTGCTTTGGTGCCGGACTACCTGTATTTTTAATGTAGTGATGGAAGCTACTGGGTACAGTCAAGTACTTGCAAAGTTTGTGTGTAGATGGGATTGACCTCTCTAGATTATAGGAGTTAATGTATCACTATTTTTTAATTTAGTAAACTCTGGGTCCAGATAATCCATGCAATAGATATGAAAGGTTGAAATATAATGTGGATGACTCATCCAAGATTGACAGTTAAACCCTAAGTCATCCTCGAGCATTCATGGTCAAAGAGATGAATTATACGATAACTATATGCATAAATTTTAAATATTGCCTTGCATATTTTTGACCTATCCGAACGTCGGGAACCATTGCTGGATGTTAACTTCAATTAGTATAGAAAATAGTTTCTGTGTTGTCGGCTTAGTGTTCGAATCTATGGAGTCACGCACAAAGTCAATTAATGTAGAAAAGAATTGATCCAAGTCTATGAGTTCAATTTGAAAATACTTGACTTGATTGAACAAATAAATTAGCTTAATTGAAAATTAAGTTAAGAGGTCATACAGGATTAAATAAGTTGACTATGTCTTACTAGCACTAGACTTGAGGTTCAGATTTAATTTCGGAGATGATACTAATTTGATCAATGATTCAAATAATTTATGAGAGAATGAATTTATGTCCTAATTAATTTTAAATTAGATCTGATTTAATTAAGGCTTACTTGGGTAAAAAATTTAAGTTAGACTTAGTTCAAAATTTCAAATAGATTGGGATTGATAAGCTCTTCGAATCTGGTTCGAATCAGATTCGAATCAGATCCAAAATGAGTCAAATTTGAACCCATTTGGTTTAGAACCAAAGAGTCCCATGTACCTAAGATTCTCTCTCATAGGAGCTAACTAGAAGAAAGGTGGAGCGATGATTTTTTTGCCCATATGCATGCGCATGGAAGCTTGTTCACGTGAAGTGTGATGGGTGCTCTCCTTTCTCATTTAGGACTCCTCTTTGGATAAGGTAAGTTGTCCTAAATTAGTTAAGACTTATGATCAAATCAAGATGCCATATCTATTTAAAGGGAGGAACCTATTCATCGATGAATATGTTGGAATTTTGTGTGAAAAAATCAGATATCACCATGAGTTGTGAGTGGGTGTGTGACAAGAAAAAAAAAAGGGGGGGGGGGGCGCGGACGTCTTGTAATAGGCATGGGTTCTAGGCACTGTTTTTCTTCTTAGCGTGAAGGGTCCTGGCATCCAACATCTTAGGGTGAAGGGTCTCATCTAAGATCTTTTTTCCTCCCTCGCTTGCTATCTTCTGAAGGTTTGGCGAAAAGAAGATCATCCCTCTTCCCTACAGAGCTTGGCATGCATGCAAAGTAGAGGGCCTGTGCTTTCAGGCCTCTCGAGACATCGGATTCAAGCAACCTCTGAGGATTTGATCCTTATTCCACTATAATCAAGATAATCCATAATTGTTATGTAAGCTTTTGAATAGAAAAATTTTTAAAACACACCCTAGCGATCCAATCAGATCGAAAAATTTTTCTTCATTAATGTAATTCTTTGAATTGGAGATAGAGGCTACCAATTCGTATAAAATAGTGGGAGAACCTTTAGAGTAAAGTCCAAGTCTTTAGGATTGAATAATTCATATACTAATATAGTGTTATTTTTTCTTTCAGCAATGGCTAACATTTTATCGTTCGACTCACTGTGGGACAGCGACAAGCTTATGGGACCTAATTTCGATAGTTGGTATCGAAAACTTAAGATTGTCTTAAAGCATGAGAGGATCTTATATGTACTTACAGATCCAGCACCTGAGGAACCCACCTCGAACATTCGTAATGTGGATAGAGATACTTACCAAAAGTGATTCAATGATCGAGTTATTATACATTGCATTATGAGGATAGTTATGAACGATGAGTTCAGTCGTAAATTTGAGGATGCTCAATCGGAAGAAATCTTTCAAATTTTGAATCAGTCTTTTGGCACTCCTGATAATGTTGAGAGGCATAAAACATCTTGTGCTGTCTTCAACGTACAGATGAGAAAAGGGGTGCCGGTCACTAATTATGTACTGTACATGATCGAGTAGATCGAGTGCCTGAGCAAACTTAGATTTTTCTTACATGAGCAGTTAGAGAAAGATGCGATCCTAAATTCTTTGCTTAAGTCCTACGTACCCTTTCTTAGTCATTATAGAATGACTAAATCTATAATAAACTATCATAATTTGCTAGAGTTACTGTGGACCTTTGAGAAGGATAACCAGCTTCAAAAAGAGTCGGTGAATATGGTGGGTGGTTTTTCTTTTGGACGTCATCCTTTTAAGAAAGAAAAAAAGAAGAACAAGAAGAAGGTGCAGCATGCTGGGGCTCCAAAGTCCAGTCAAAGCAAGAAGTCAAAAGTTGACAAGAGCCAGACAGAATACTTTTTCTACAAAAAGCAAGGTCATTGGAAGAGAAATTATCCTCAGTATATTGCCTTCCTTTACTCCAACAGGTCGAACAAGAGATAACAGCAATCTGTTACTAGATAAGGTACTTATATGATAACTTCTTATAATTTTTCTATGTGTGATACTACTACTTGGATATTGGATACTGGAAGTCCAATTAACATTTGTAATTTATTGCAGGGACTTCAGGTTAGTAGACAATTCAGAGATAATGAGCGGTTCCTGAACGTTGGAGATGATAGTCTTGTTCCAGTTCTAGCTCTAAGAACTATTTAGCTTATTTTTGAGTCTAGGATTGTCATGTTAGATGATTATCATTATTGTCCTTCCTTTTTGATGAATGTCATCTCTATAAGTCTTTTGTTGGTTTTAATTTTTTAATAAAGAATAATTTTTGTGATATCATTATGAATAGTACTATAATTATGCATGGACAATTAAAACATGACATATACTTTCTATCATAATCTATAAGTATAATGTATACGTCTAATAAACATCCTAAAGTAGATAATGTCAGTGACACTTTTGGCATTGTCGGTTAGGTCATATGAATAAGAATAGGATGGATAGGTTAATTAAAAAGATAATCCTCGACATTGGTGATTGTGAATCATTACCGACCTATGAATCTTGTCTTCTTAGTAAGATGACAAAGTCATCTTTCAAAGAAGAAGGTGAGCGAGCCGTTGTTGTTTTAAGTCTAGTATATAGTGATGTATGTGGATCCATGAGCATAAATATCAGAGGTGGGTATAATTACTTCATTACTTTTACTGACAATCTATCGAGGTATGGGTATGTTTTTCTTATGAAATATAAGTCCAAATTATTTGAAATATTCAAATGATTCCATAGTGAAGTAGAATAATAAACTGGAAAGAGTGTTAAAATTCTTCAGTCAGATCGAGGAAGTGAATACCTTTCAAATAAGTTTCTGACATATTTAGAAGAGAATAAGATTCTCTCACAATGGATCCTTCTTAGGATACCACAATAAAATAGAGTGTTAGAAAGGAAGTATTGAACATTGTTAGATATGGTTCGATCTATGATGGGCTTTGCGACTCTATCAATCTTCTTCTAGAGATATGCTCTAGAAACTGCATGCTATATTTGGAACAATGTTCCAAGCAAATCGATCACTAAAACTCCATATGTGATATGGATCGGGCGTAGGCCAACACTCTCTCACCTTAAGGTTTGGGGTTCGGCTTATGTCAAATATTTACAGACTAACAAGCTGGGACCAAGGTCTGATAAGTGTTTATTTGTAGGGTGTTCAAAGAAAATAAAAGGATACTATTTTTACCTCACTAAAGAATAAAAGGTGTTCATCAGCAATAGGACAGTCTTTTTGAAAAGAGAGTTCTTTAGAAAAAAATTTGATGCCACTAAGATCGAACTTGGTAAAGTTTGTGAGGTAGAAAATCATACACTTTTGAGTGGGAATACAAAACCAGATTTGATTGGAGAATCAAATTCGGAGCCTGTCATAGAGGTGCTATTGAGGAGATTCGATAGAATACCACGTCAATTGGACAGATACTACGATTTTTTGGTCTAGGATGGTGATCCTATCGAACTAAATATGAACGACGAGTATCCGATCACCTATATGGATGCCATGCAGAGGTCCGATTTTGAAAAATAGCTAAAAGTCATAAAATCCGAAATAGAGTTCAGGAAGATCAATGGTGTATGGACACTTGTTGATCCACCTGAAGAGATTAAACCTATAGGATGTAAATGGATCTTCAAAAGGAAAAGAAGAATAGATGGGAAGGTAGAGACTTATAAAGTACATCTAGTTATCAAGGGATATCATCAATGTTATGGTATTAATTATGATGAGATATTCTCTCCTGTGGCAATGCTCAAGTTAATTCGAATTATGCTTGCTGTAGCGGCACACCTAATTATGAAATCCGACAAATAGATGTCAAAACCATTTTTCTTAATATAGAGTTGGAAGAAGAGGTGCATATGATATAACCTGAAGGGTTCACATCCATAGATGAATCTAAAATGTGCAAGCTAAATAGGTCCATTTATGGACTGAAGCAAGCTTCTCAGAATTGAAATATATATTTTGATAAGATGATTAAAATATATGGCTTCATTAAGAATGGAGAGGAGCCCTGCATCTATACATGGGCTAATGGTTATGTTGTCATTTTTCTTGTATTATATGTAGATGACATAATCTTAATAGAAAATGATATTCCTGCTTTACAAAATATAAAGGTATGGCTATAATCACAATTCTCCATGAAAAAGTTGGGAGAAGCATCTTATATCCTAAGGATGAAGATCTATAGGGATAGATCTAAAAGGTTGCTTGAATTGTCTCAATCCACGTACATTGATATCATGCTGAAACAGTTCAGTATGAAAAATTTCAAGAAAGGCTATCTACCGATAGACCAAAAAATTACTCATTCTAAGAAGGATTGCCCGATACCTCCTCAAGAGAGAGAGTGCATAAGTAGAATCTCATATACCTCGATAGTAGGATCTATCATATACACTATGACATGTACGAGGTCAGATATGGCCCACTCACCAGGAGTAGCGAGCAAATATCAAGCTGATCTGGAGAGAACCATTGGAAGGTTGTGAAGACAACACTACTACAGAATAGACCTATGGCAGTGCTTACTACGGTAGTGATTTAGTAAGTATAGCAATGGTTGTTCATAACCGCTGCCATATGTTGGACATATGGTAGCGGTTATAAATAACCACTGCTATAGGCGAACCTATGGCAGCGGTTAAACATAACCGCGGTCATAGTCCGACCTATAACAGTGGTTACAAATAACCACTGCAATAGGTTCTAGATATTACAATAGTTGACTAACCGCGGTCATAGGTTTGAGATATAGAAATGGTTATTATTAACCGCTACCATAGGTTTGACCTATGGTAGCGGTTATGTGTAACCGTTTCTATAGGTTCGATATATGGCGGTAGTTATAGTAACCGTTGTTATATCTCTGACCTATGGCAGCGATTACTTGTAACCGCTGCTATAGGTCAAACTTATGAGAACGGTTAATAATAATCACTATTATAAATGATACGGTAGTGGTTATGTAACCACTGCTAAAAATGTATAGCAGCGATTCTGTGCAACCGCTGCTATATAGGCTAAATATAATTTTTTTTTCATATTTTTTTTTAAATATGGTATAATTTTAAAATTTAAATTTTATTTTTACTATTTATTATCTAAATAATTATCGTTAAAGTGTGATCACAAAAGATTGCCTCGATCCGATAGCCTTAGCTATGTCGATCAATAAAATTTGATTTTGACAGCCATGAATGGCCGCATGATGATCTGGTAGATAGAGATCACCGATGGATCCAAAAATTTATAATAATGATCTTGATGATATTTGTATCATATTAACAAAATTTTATTTTAATCGAATATCATTATCATGATCAATTTAGCACAGGATGATTTCGATCATTAAATAAAAAATGAAGGATGAAAAGGCCAAACGACGTACGATTATAAGATAATGTTTTAGATAAATGATCTTTGCTACTATTTTAATTATTTATATGGTTGTGATCATAAAATCCTAATCATGCCTGCATGAACTATCCGCGTTAAGCAGATCTTACAAAAGTACAAGTATAATTACTTAAGGACTTTAAGAATGAGTATCAAGAGACATATAATTTTAGATCGTTCATTTATGTGTGATTTGAATTTTATGATTATCACCATACAAATGATTAAAGTAGTAGCAAAGATCATTTATCTAAAAAATCATCTCATAATCGGATGTCATTTGGCCTTTTGATCACTCATTTTTTATTTAACGATCGAAATCATCTCATGCTAAATTGATCATGATAATGATATCCGATTGAAGTGAAATCTTGATAATATGCTACAAATATTATCGAGATCATCATTGTAAATTTTTAGATCTATTAATAGTCTCTATCTACCAGATCATCATGCGATCGTTCGTGGTCATCGAAATTAAATTTTATTAATCGACATAGCTAGGACTATCAGATCAAGGTGATCTTTTGTAACCATACTCTAATGATAATTATTTAGATAATGAATGATGAAGATAAATTTTAAATTTTAAAATTATATCATATTCAAAAAAAATATGAAATTTATATTCTATCCATGGCAGCGGTTATTCATAATCGCTACCATATCACCTATTGCAGCGGTTATGCATAATCGCTGCCATAGGTGCATATAGCAGCAGTTATGGTGGCACATGGTAGTGGTTTTTAAAATTGTTGCATAGGTTAGGTCTTTTCCCTCCTAGCTCGCCCTCTCTTCTTCATTTCGCACTGACATTTTGGTTTCCTTCCTCTCTCTCTCTCCTCTCTATTCGAGCCCTACCCTCTCCACCGCCAGCTCGCCCCACCACCGCCCCCTCCCTCTAGTGCCACCGCCGGCTCCCTCTTCCCCGATCTCCCTCAACCCCATGTCCCACCTCCCTCTTCCCCGACCTCCCTCGGCCCCACCTCCCTCTTCCCCTGGCCCCACCTCCCTCGGGCCCGACCTTCCCCGGCCCCAACTCCCTCTTCCCCTAGTCCCACCTCCATCGGCCCCGACCTTCCTCGACCCCACCTCCTTCTTCCCCAGCCCCACCTTCCTCTTCCCTCAGCCCTGCCTCTCTCAGCCCCGGCCTTCCTCGGCCCCGCCTCCCTCGGCCCCGACCTTCTCTGGCCCCACCTCCCTCTTCCCTCGACCCCGCCTCCCTCTTTCCTCAACCGTCGTCGGCCCCCTTTGGCCCCATGCCCTGCCTCCCTCGGCCCCGGCCTCCTTTGGCCCTACACGGTAACCTGCCGCCACCCCCTTCTTCTAGCACCACTACTGACGACTACCGTAGGTATGACTCTTTTTTTTCTTTTCTTGTCATATTATTTTATAATTATTTTTATAATTATGTCATAATAATATTTAATAATAATTATGTCATAATAATTATGTCATAATAATATCTAAAGAAAATCACCGTTGGTAGGTTATGGGCCGTGCTAATGGGTTCTGCACCATTGGATTTTGGACTGGGCCAGCAGGTTCTGGACCGTGCTAGTAGATTCTAGACCATGTCGGTGGGTTTTGGGTCGTGTTGGCGGGTTCTGGGCCATACCAACGGGTTCTGGATCATGCCACTTTATGAAAAGTATTTTTTTTTATAAAGAGGCTGTGATGATTTTGGATGAAAAATGGTTAATTCTTAGCATGATTTTAGTGATATATTTTTTTTATTTTTTCTCTTCTTCTACAAATATTTCAACAATTCTGAACAGCAAGGTGATCTTGGATGGCCTGCGATTATTTAGCGAGCAACCATTTGCAGTCGATTTATTTTACTTGTAGTGGATTCTGGGCCAGGCTGGTGGGTTCTCGTTGGGCCTACAGGTTTTGGGCCATCGGGTTTTGGACTGTGTCGGTAGATTTTGGGTTGTGCCGGCAGGTTCTAGACCGTCAGGTTCTGGACTGTGCTGGCAGATTCTGGGCCATCAAGTTCTGGATCATACCGATGAATTTTGGGCTGTGCCATTTTATGAAAAGTATTTTTTTTTCTTTCTTTTTTTTATAAAGAGGCTATGATGATTTCAAATAGAAAATGGTTAATTCTTAGAATGATTTTAGTGATATTTTTTTCTCTTCTTCTGCAAATATTTTAACAATTTCGAATGATAAGGTGATCTTGGATGGCCTGCGGCTATTTAGCGAGCAACTATTCATAGCCGATTTGGTTTACTTGTAGCAGATACTAAAAGCAACATTGCAATGAATAATTAAATAGTGAATCTGAGCCTTCCTTTTACTTTAGAATTAATGTAATTCTTGTTGTAAATTTATTGCATCAAATTTTTTAGATTACTGTTTAGTCTATGTTGCTTTTGCTTGTTGCATTGCATAATGATAGACCCGTCAATTGATTAGTGTACATAATCTACGGCATCCATACATTTATATATTTTTATATGAATGAAAGAATTATATACAATGATTAATTGATTATTCAATTTGGATAGTTTAGTAAATTATAAATAATTTTATAGATAATTATAATAATCAAACGATATGCTAAGGGTTCGAAAAAAATTTCGGACAATATTTTTTTTTTATTCTTCCTACATGAGAGAACTAAGAAAAAATACTATCAAATTTTTTTTCAATCTCTGTTGTATATCATTTGATTACTGTAATAAACCTATAGAATTACTGTAATTTTTAAATAGGATAGAACCTATCTTTATCTATTTGTTGGTGATAGGATGTATTTATTGCATATCTAAAAATAATATTTAATATATTTTTATTTCTTCAAATATTTATTTATAATGTATTGGTATGTAGTGATGTTTAATGAAAATAACATTTTTTGTTTATAATGCATTGATATCTGAAAATAATATTTAATGTAAATAATATTTTTTTATTTGCCTATGTAATGATCCTGTGGTTCTAGGTCGTGTTGGTAGGTTCTAGGCCATACCGACAGATTTTGGGCCATCGGGTTCTGGACTGTGCCGGTGGGTTATAGGTCGTGCCACTTTACGATGGGTTCTAGACCATGCATAGAACTATAGATCCATCTTTTGATTAATGTACATATTATATGGCATCTGTATATTTATATATTTTTGTATGAATGAGAGAATTATGTATATTGGTTAATTGATTATCCAGTTTGGATAGCTTGAAAATTATAATTAATTCTATAAGTAATTATCTTGATATTATTGTGTTGTGTCTCATTTTCATACATGATTTAATTATAGTATCACCAATTTTATAATGGATAAGGGGTGGATAAAGTTGAGTAGACTCTCGTCTGAATATGAGGTTGGAATTTAAAAGTTTTTTGATTTTGTTATAAAAAAATTTGGGGACCATGGACTTATCCAATGTCTTTGTAAGAAGTATATGGGTGGGCCTTAGCTATCTCATCAAGATGTAAATGATCATCTCACTATTTATGACTTTAAACCTAGCTATAAAATTTGTTGGGATCAACATGGTGAGTGCAGACCGTAAGGAGGCAATCAATATGATGGGGGAATAGAACAAATGGTTCGTGATATCTTCCCATTTGTTGGCCATAATGACGGTGCATCTACATCCATGCCTGATCTTGTGGTTGGTAGAATGACAAACAATGAGAATGTGGAGAAGGTCCGTTAGTTGATAGAGGATGCTAATGTTCTATTGTATCTCGAGTGTGAAAAGATGGAAAGCTTGAGTTCTTAATCTGGTTGTATCATGTGAAATGCTCCAATGGGTTCAGTAATAATGAAGTGAACTGTATACTAGAGCTTTTGGGGGACATTCTTCCAGATAATGCATAAATTCCAAAGAATAATTATGAGACATCGAAGATTATTGAATAGTTGGGCTTTACTTACACCAAGATACATGCATACCCTAATGATTGCATGCTCTATTGGGAGGGGATGCTAATCGAAATCAGAGCAGGAGGTGTGGTGTATCAAGATAGAAATAGAACAAAGACAGCACATCGATCCATGTACCTCAAAAGTTGATGTGGCACTTTTCTTTGATATCGAGACTACAAAAGTTATTTATATCGATGAGGATATTGAAGGATATGAGATGGTATGAAGAGGAGCAAACAAAAGATGATGCATTGAGGCATCCAATCGATGGAGAGGCATGGCAGAAGTTTAATGAAATATATCCTGACTTTGCACAAGAGATACACAATGTGAGGTTGGACTTGTCATGCGGTGGTTTTAACTTGTTCAAGCACATGAATATCAACTACAGTGTATGATCAGTGTTTACTCATGTTTACAACCTCCTACCATGGATGTGTATGAAAAAATCCATCATTTTCATGACAGTGCTCATCTCTAAACCGATGAAAGTAGGGAATGACATTGATATCTATTTGCAGCCTCTTATTGCCAAGCTGAAACAATTATGAAGCATTCAAGGTGTTTCAACTTTTGATGCTTTGATGAATGAGTCATTCTCCATGCGCGGTGCTTATGTGGACAATAAACGACTTTCCAGCTTATACCTTAATATTGGGTTGGAGCACGAAAGGTGAGCTAGCATGCTCGATTTGTGAAAAAATACCCAATCTAAAAGGTTGACACATCAGAGGAGCTTTAGCTTTATGGGACATCGACGTTTCCTCCATCAAAATTATCTATACAGAAGGGATGCACGCTCCTTCGATGGCATTGTTGAAGAAGGTGAGACACCTAGCCAGATGTCTGGGAGTGAGGTGTTGAAAGAGTTGGATGGTCTCAGTATTAAATTTGCAAAAGATAATCCGATTGGTGGTAAAAAGAGGAAGCGTTGATCAAAAGCAGATGACACACACCTTAATTGGAGAAAAAAATATATATTCTTTGACTTGCCATATTGGGAGACAAACTTATTGCACCACTGCTTAGATGTCATGCACATTGAAAAGAACATGTTCGAGCTCCTATCGACAATGATCTTAAACATCAAGGATAAGATCAAGGATGACTTGAATTCTTGATTTGACTTGAAAGAATGGGGTATTAGGAGATCACTCCATCCGGAGTTGATAGGGGGAGAACAGTGGAGGCTCCCTCATACATGCTATGTTATGAATGCCTCCAAATGATCTATATTTGTTCATGTGTTGGAGAACATAAAGATCCCAGATGGCTACTCAAGCAACATATCAAAGAGTGTGAATAGTAAGGATGTCAGACTTGGTGGATTGAAGACTCATGATTTTCATGTGTTGATGCAGGAGTTGATCCTAATAGCTATTAACTGTGTGCTGTCAAAAAATATCAGAATGACTATTATTCGTCTTTGCAACTTCTATAGAGATATTTGTGCGAAGAGGTTACTTAAGAAAGATGTGAAGAAAATGAAGGCAAGGACGAAGACTATATTATGTGATCTGAAGAAGATATTTTCACCATCATTTTTTACAGTTATAATGCATCTCACCATAGATCTTATGAAGAAAGTTGCACTTAGAGGCCCAATGTTCTGTCAATGAATGTATCCTACCGAGAGGAATATTCAAACACTGAAATCTTATGTAAGGAATATGAATCATCCGGAGAGATCCATAGCAGAAGGTTATTTGGGTTAAGAGTATATAGATTTTTGTACCATGTACTTCAACAAGCTCGAGACACATCATAACCGGCCAATAAGAAATCAGAATGATCAGTATGAGCCAATTGAGCCTGTATTTGATTTCATTCCACAGTCAGGTAGACTTTTCACTTCATACTGTCTCACTGATTTGAGCCTTAAGGAAAGGGATAAGGTGTACCACTACATGTTGTTCAATTGTAATGTCATTGAGCCATACATAAGGTGGGTCACTTAGTCTTATTTATTTCTCATTACTTAGAAAAAAAAAATTTATTACACCTAAATTTATTCTTTATGCATGTAGCAAACATAAGGAGGTCATAAGAGTAAAATATGGTGCTCTAAGTATGCTGAAAAAAAAGAAAATATACAGCAAAGAGTTCTCTGAGTGGCTCAAAGATCATATAAGTGAGTACATATTCCTGCCTTGTACACCTTATTTGAACATGTTTACTAATTAGGTGTCATCTTCTTAGGTGTGGAGATTATCGCTCGATGATGTGAGCTCTAAAGTGCGTGCTCTTTCAATGGGACCTAATTATACCGTGCGTGAGTACAAATAGCTCATCATTAACAATTATAGGTTTAATATTTATAGTCGGTCTGTAAACATGGTAACACAAAATAGTGGCATGATATTGAGCACCACCACTGGGTGTTATACTAGCTCGAGAGATTCACAATCTCATACGGAGGATTTAAACTATTATGAGGTTGTGGAGAAGATAGTCATCTTGGACTACTATTCTAAAAGGAAGATTGCATTGATGAAATATGATTGGTTTGACACTTATCTCAGATAGGGATGAAGACTGATGAGTGCAGTTTTACTCTCATCAACATGCAACGCCATCTCCATACTGAAGAACCATATATACTTGCCTCCCAAGCTAGTCAAGTCTGTTACGTTAGTGATCCCTTGTAGCCTCAATAGGGTGTTATTGTGAGGATGGTGTCTAGACATATCTTTGATGATACTGAGATTGATGATGATGTTGGACCATGCAGACAAAGTGTTCCTCTAGGACAAAACTTATCTGGTATTGTCGAGGTCCCAGATACATTTGTTAGGAGTGATGGTGATGTCCATATTGTAGATGCCACTAGGCGATGAGTTCAACATTCTGATATAAATGTTAATATTTATGTATTGATGCTCTACTAATATTATTGTTCAACAACATATTATATTGATTAATGTTCATTAACATTGTAGGTCATGATGGCACCAAAATGCCATCTAGCTTTTACCCCCACCCCTTGACGGGCTACACGAAGCTCCGCATCTGAGTTGCTGTCGAAGCATACTCCATCCACCTCTGCATCGGCTTTGGCTTCACAAGCACCATCGGCTTTGGCTTCACAAGCACCATCGGCATTTGAGCCTCCACCGATAGCCACATCTTCGGTACATACTCCACCCATGATGAGGCTCCACCAACATCTATGTCGCACGATCCCAGTGAGAGTAGGTTTTCACTGTGTCAATTATTTATTTATTTATTTTTGTATAGTTATTGCATATTTTTATATATTTGTAATATATTTTTATTGTAGATACATCATCTAATAGGATATTTCGCGATCTCACATGCATGCTGCATGTGTGGAACCACCAGCATTAGGTCATGGTGGAGTATGATCAGGAGGGGAGGTCAGTAGGAGAGACCATGCGGGAGATGCATTCTTTTTTCGGAGTGCTTATGAGGTGGTCCGACATCATTCTTGTACAGCACGTAGACTGACGATTGATGGACGCTGGTGTCAAGGACCGGGTGTGGGAGAAGATTTGGGTAAGTGTATCTTAATTATATATATGCATATGATATGTTTACACTATGTTTGATTAGAACAATTTCATAACTGACTTCTCATAATTTTATATCGAGGAGGTACAACTTTTCAAATTATAAGAGGGCTTAAGATGCCCGACTGTAGAAGATTAGAGAGTTGTACTGAAACTACAAGGTCAAGCTCCATAGAGGGTGGCTAGAGCACCGTAGGGACACTGAGAAGGAGCTTGTTCCTTGGATCCAAGACTGTCCCCCAAGTCAGTGGGAGGGGATGGTCAGGCATTGGAGGAGCTAGGAGTTTCATGTTAAACTTGTGAATTTTTCATTACACTGATAATTATATTTGATTTTAACTTATGTGATTTAAATACTTTTTAAGCTGCCTCTTGTCAGAATCGAGAGAACCGGGCTGGTCAGGAGTGCACGCATACTCTCGACCGTGAGTCTATGGCCAATCATGTGCATAGAGAGGTAATAAATTCTAACTCTTAGTTTACAAGTTTTTGAATTATTATTTTTTTGTGTATTTCTAACAAGCTGATTGATTGTTATAGCTGATGAGAGAGGGGATGATGCCCACCCGTAGCACCATCTTTTGATCCAATCGTACGGACAAGAAGGACGGACTGATGAATGTCACGATCGGAAGGATTTTTGTAAGTAATAACTAGAGTATAATTAGTAGATTAGTTTTATAGCATTTCTTATGAGATTTTATTTGAATTTGTAATTATAGGAGTAGTTAGACGTGCTTGCGAGCGAGGGCCCGAACACCTCTGGCCCTCATGACCATCTGTCTCAAATCTTGGGACCTAAGCACTCTGAGAGGATTTGTTGCAGGCCCAGGCATACATCGACGAGCTACTGGCCTGAGGCGAGCATCTCCTCACACATTTCTGGGGTTGTCAATCGGGAGTAGCTTGATAAGGTCTTGGCACAAGTAGCTCAGGCTCAGGAGTACACATCTTAAGCTGAGGAGCATGCATCTCAACTACAGAGTATCATGTCCACTATAGTGATATAGCTCTCCACTCATCTTGGAGCTGATTTTTCGAGCATTCAGGATATGTTGGCCAGCATTTCAGCTCCAGCCCCTCCAGCTCCTGCTCCAGCTCCTGCTCCAGTCCCTTCTGGTGATGACGAGATGCTTGGAGAAGAAGATTTAGATTTAGCAGATTTTTGATGTATTTTATTTTTATTTGAAAAATACTATAATACAATTTGATCAATAATAAAATTTGAGTATTTGAGATATATTTCTTGTTGCTCCAAGAATTGATTTTGATGATCACAAACCATTTGAGGAGACTACTAATATATTTTTTATCTTTAGAGAATATTTTTGTGATATTTCAGATAGTCCAAAAGATTAGATTTGAAAAGCTTCATCAAGTGTGTCAAAGTTGAAGTTTCTGCAAATTGAAAAAAATTTCAAAGCCTTCTAAAAGTGTCCAATTGATTTGAATCTATTTGAGAGCATTTGAAAGTATTCTGATAAGTTTTGAATATTAAATGCATGAAAAATTGAGTTACAACAAAATGAGGCGACCCATCTGGGTCATCCCTTTTTATTGAGAAGCCAGCACGTATTGTTTTGACTTATGGCATGCAGTGGGATGACCCACCTGGGATGACCCCTAAGATCCTGAGATCAAAACAAAAGGTCTAATTTTCGGACTAGCCGAATGAGGCATCCTATGAAACTTTCCAGTCACAGTGGGATGACTCATTTGGGATGACCCATTCTGGGTGAGTTCGTAACGGCTAATTTTCAGCCCATTTTTAGTGCATTTAATGTGCATTAAACACTCTTCAACAGCTCTAAACCAACTCTAAGACATTCTTAAGAATAAATGGTGACTATAAATGTTCTTTTGAAGTGAAAAATCACAAGTTGAAGCAAGCATTCAAGTTCAAATTTGAGAAAAGCTCTATCAGCCCTAAAGAGAGAAATAGAAGTATTTAATCACTTCATCAACCACTCTCCAACAGTAATCAAGTGTAAAATTCATTGAAGATGTTCAATAATTGCTTCTTTCCCTTAATTCTTATATTTTTATTGCATTTATTGTGTCTATTTAAGGAGATATTGTGCTGAATTTTTTGTACCCTATTTTTTTATATTATTTTTGGGTTTTTGAGTTTTAGGGGTTTCAAAACTTGATTGGGTTGATCTGAACCTTGAATCAGATTGTTGAGAGTCGGTTTGTACCCAGAAAATAAGTGTTCTTTCTTGGATAGCAAGAGTTGGAGGTGTCTGACATGGTGTAATCCTTGAAATCTATTTAGTAGATTGAATTTTCAAGTAGGAATTTGGAGAGTGGATATAGGTGCAAGATTGGCATCGAACCACTATAAATTCTTTGTATTTGTTGTGTTTGCCTCTCTTTACTTATTCTTTGTGCCTTATACTTGCAATCTTATCATTTGCATTTGAATTTATTTTTATTAAAAATCAACCCTCTCCACTCAAATACTTTAGCATATTGTTTAAGTGCACTAATCTTTAAATTTTTAAAAAGATCCAATTCATCCCCCTTCTTGGGCTCCATATCTGGGCAATAAGTGGTATCAGAGCTCAGTGCTTTACTTCTTGCTTGATTTAACTATCAAGAGCTAAAGATCTATGACAGCCCAATTTGGCACATCCCTAGTCATGGGACAATCCACAAACCAACCTCCACTTTTCAATGGATCAAACTATACCTATTGAAAAATTTGAATAAAAATTTTCATTCAAGCACTTGACTATGATATATGGAGTGTCATAGTAAATAGACTACACACACCCACTAAATTAATTGATGGTGTGTCTCTCCCTAAGTCGGAAGGTGAATGGGATGAATTTGACAAGTAAATGGCTTAGTTCAATGCTAAAGCCATAAATATTTTATATTATACTTTGGATGCTAATGAATTTAATCATATTTTCACCTGCAACTTAGCTAAAGAGATTTGAGATAGATTAGAAGTCACACACGAAGGCACAAAGCAAATAAAAGATCTAAGATCAATATGCTTGTGCACAACTATGAACTATTTAAAATAGAATTTGAAGAATCAATAACTCAAATATTCACTCGTTTCACTAACATCATAAATAGTTTAAAAAGTCTTGACAAATATTATTCTAACAGTAATTTTGTGAGAAAAGTGCTCAGGTCCTTACCAAGATCATGGGAGGTAAAAGTCACTGCAATCTAAAAGGCCAAAGATTTGGATATTCTACCATTGGAGGAGCTGCTTGGATCTCTCATGACTCCGAACTAATCATGAAGCAACATATTGAAGAAGAAACCAGAAGAAAGAGGACCATAGCTCTCAAGTTGATAGCTCAGGAAGAAGAAGACAGAAAAATTTGACAATAGTGAGGAAGATGAGAACTTGGTCCTGGTTACAAGAAAATTTAGACGCTTTATGAGGAGAAAAAGATAAGGGACCAAGAGAAGACCACCAGTCAAGGGGGAGCCGAGCAAAGAAAAAGAAAAGGAACAGCCTATTATCTGCTATGAATCTAAGAAGCCGGGCCACTTCAGATCAGAATACCCCCAGCTCAAGAAAGGCCAAAAGAAGTTCAAGAAGAAGAAGGCCATGATGGCGACATGGAGCGACAGTGATGACTCCACCACTGATGAAGAATCTCATGAAGAAGCCAACTTATGTCTTATGGCACATGAAAATGAGGTAACATCCGAAACTCAAAATGAATTTACTTATGATGAACTGTTAGAAGCTTTTCATGAACTTTTGAATGATCTAAAAGAATTAAGAATAAAAAATAAAAATTTGAAATCAAGAAACCATGTATTAGCTAAGGAAAAAGAAGAAGTTGATAAAAAAAATAAAGAATTACAACTAAAGAATCAGTCTCTAATAAAAAAAAATGATGAACTCTTTAGTCAAAATGAAACTCTTATAAAAGAAAATCAAAAACTAAAGGAAGAGATAATCAAGTTAAAACTTATAGTTGACAGATTTACATTAAGTTTAAACAAACTTTAGATGATCATTGATAGTTAAAAAGCTGTATATGATAAAGTCAGACTTAGCTATAACACTCTAAGAAAATAAATATTTTTGAAAAATATTTTTGTCAATGAATCTACAAGAAAATTATCAAATATTACTTATTTTAAATATGGCAAGGTAGGGCATAAAGCTTATTCATGTTTGTCAAATAAATTTGATGCTAGAAATTTTAAGAAAATATGGGTTTCAAAAAGAACCATTGTGACTAATCCCAAAAGACCCAAGTTAGCTTGGGTACCTAAGGTTAAAACTTGATTTCATGTGTGCAGGTGCGTCTTACATCCCAAGCAACAAAATGAAAGTGATATCTTGATAGTGGATGCTCAAGATACATGACTAGTGATGAATCTCAATTCATCACATTGGAAGCCAAGAATGGAGAGATGGTCACCTTTGGAGATAATGACAAAGAAAAGATCATTGATATTGATAATATTGGTATCACTCCCTCCACTTGTATTGAAAATGTATTACTTATAGATCGTCTTAAGCATAATCTTTTAAGTATAAGTCAATTATGTGATAAAGGTTATAAAGTAGTTTCTGAATCATCTATGTGCATTGTAACTAGTCCCATTGATGTTAGCACTAGATTCATTGGACATAGACATAGCAATGTATACATAGTTGATTTGGATAATCTATCCTTACAAAATATGCAATGTCTTGTGACCATGAATGCTAAAATTAATGAAACTAGTTAGCTTTGGCACCATAGGCTTGCACATATTAGTATGCACATACTTTCCAAAATCATTAAAAAGGATTTGATTTTTGATTTGCCAAAGATTAATTTTGACAAAGATAAAATTTGTGATGCATGTCAATTAGGTAAACAAACAAGAGTTTTCTTTAAATCTAAAAATATTGTTTCAACTTCTAAATCTTTAGAACTCTTACATATGGATTTATTTGATCCTACAAGGACAACTAGTCTAGAGGAAAAAAGATATGGTTTTATAATCATTGATGATTATTCATGTTTTACTTAGATTTTATTTTTAGCTTCTAAGGATGAAGCTTTTTCAATTTTCTTTAAGTTTTGTCGAAAGATTTTGAATGAAAAAGATTTACCAATTATTTCTATTCGAAGTGACCATGGCACTGAATTTAAAAATAAAGATTTTAAAAAATTTTATAATAAAAAAGGTATAGATCATAACTTTTCAGTACCTAGAACACCACAACAAAATAGAGTTGTTTAAAGAAAAAATAAAATTCTAAAAAAAAATGGTCCGTACCATACTATGTGAAAGTAAGCTCTCAAAGTGCTTTTGGACAGAAGCAATTAACACAGCATGTTACATTTTAAACCGTACTTTAATAAGATCAATTTTAAATAAAACACCTTATGAGTTATGGAAGGGTAGAAAATCTAATATAGGTTATTTTCATATTTTTGGTTGTCGGTATTTTATTTTAAATAATGGCAAAAATAGCTTAGGTAAATTTGATGCTAAATCTGATGAAGCTATCTTTTTTGGCTATTCCACTTCTAGCAAAGCTTTTAGAGTATTTAATAAAAGAACACTAGTAATGAAAGAGTCAATTCATGTAGTTTTTGATGAAACTAATGACCTTCCATCAAGAAAGAGAGAAGATACTAATGATGCAGGTATCATAGAAGATGGAATGAAAGAGCTCACCTTCAATGACTCAATTGAGCAAAACAAAGATCAATTGGATGAAAAGCATGAGGATGAAAACATCAATGATCAAAATATTTAAGAACAACCTTAAGACACAAGTAATCTTTCAAGAAAATGGAGGTATGTCCACAATCACCTAAAGACTTAATAATTGGTGATCCGACATAAGAAGTAAGAACTAGATCCTCACTTAGAGATATTTATAATTATGTAGCCTTTGTTTCATATCTAGAACCTAAAACAATAGATGAAGCTGAAAAAGATCATAACTGGATAATTGTCATGCAAGAAGAACTAAATTAATTTGAAAGAAATAATGTATGGTCACTAGTTGCTAGACCTAAAAATCAACCCATAATACGAACTAAATGGGTATATAGAAATAAATTAGATGAAGATGGAAATGTAATAAGAAATAAAGTAAGATTAGTTGCTAAAGGATATAATCAACAAGAAAAAATTGATTTTGCTGAAATATTTACTCCTGTTGCTAGATTAGAAGCCATAAGAATGCTACTTGCTTTTGCTTGCTTTATGAATTTTAAATTATTTTAAATGAATGTTAAGAGTACTTTTCTAAATAATTATATTGTTAAAAAAGTATATGTAAAACAACCTCCTGATTTTAAAAATAATAAATTTTTAGATCATGTATTTAAGTTAAACAAAGCTTTATATGGATTAAAATAGTCTCCTAGGGCATGGTATGAAAGATTAAGTTTTTGTTAGAAAATAGTTTTTCAAAAGAAAAAATTGATACTACTCTTTTCATTAAAAGAAAAGATAAAAAAATTCTAGTTATATAGATATATGTTGATGACATTATATTTGGATCTACTAATGAAGATTTGTGCCAAGAGTTTGCCAAGCTCATACAGGGGGAGTTCGAGATGAGCATGATGGGAGAACTCAATTTCTTCTTCGAACTTCAGATTAAACAAATGAAGGAAGAAATCTCCATCATCCAAAGTAAGTACATAAAAGAATTATTAAAAAAATTTAAAATGGAGAGCTCAAAAATTATAAGTACACCTATAACCCCTTCCTGTAAATTAAAAAAAGATGAGCATGATAAAAATATTGATTCAAAGTTCTATAGAGGCATGATAGGCTCTTTATTATATCTGACTGTAAGTAGACCTGATATAATGTTTAGTGTATGCATATGTGCTAGATATCAATCAAATCCTAAAGAATCTCACTTAAATACTGTTAAGAGAATTTTTAGATATTTAAAAAGAACACAAAATCTAGGTCTTTGATTTTCAAAATAATCTTCTATGGACTTAGTAGGTTATTTAGATGCAGACTTTGCTGGATGTAAACTAGATAGGAAAAGTACTAGTGAAACTTGTCAATTTTTAGGAGTAAACTTAATCTCTTAGTTCAGCAAGAAGCAAAATTCAGTGGCATTATCTACGACCGAGGTTGAATACATTGTAGCTGGAAGTTGTTGTACTCAAATCCTGTAAATTAAGCAACAACTCATAGATTTTGATATTCAACTTAAAAATATTCCTATAAAATATGATAATACTAGTACCATTACTTTGATCAAAAATCTAATTTAACACTTTAGGTAAAAACACATTACAATTAGACATCATTTCATAAGAGAACATGTTCAAAATAATGACATAACACTTGAATACATAAACACTGAAAATCAATTAGTTGACATTTTCACCAAAACACTTAATAAAAATAAACTTTGTAAAATTTGAAGGGAATTGGACATCTTAGATCCTTCTGCTTGATTTTCAATCATAATTTTACTCTCAAAATTCTTTTAAATTTTTTGACATCATTATCTTAACTTTGGGAGCTATTTATTTTTTTTGAGATTTTTTCAAGATAATTAAAAATTATCAGTGCTATTCAGATATCTTCTCAAATTTCTATTCATTGAAATACTCAATCAAAAATCATATCAAAATTTATCTGAACTTCTCATGATCATCTCAACTAAATATGATCAATTTTATTTTTTTTTAAATTTTTTTTTATTTTTAATTTTTTTTTTCATCGTCTGAACCTTTTCTGAATGGGACGACCTATATGGGATGTCCCAATTAAACTGGCAAATGAATTTCATGTGAGCCGACCCATTTTCTATTTCATTAAAAGGGCCTTTGGGGCATCTCAAACCCCAAAATCTTTCATCTTCTTTTCATCCTAAACCTAGGAATCTCATTCTAGATCTTCCAAAAATCTCAAAATCTCACAAAATCATGGATCACTCTCCCTAAATTTCTTGTTCTCACAGCTCATCCTCTTGATTTCTCTAAATTCCAAACCCTAACCTACAAAATCCATGAGAAACTCTCCAAAATCATCTTCTCCTCTTAGTTTCATTTCAGTCCACATCCTTCTCCATCCTCTTGACCATTATCCATTCTCTTCTTGGGACATGGCCCCCAAAATGAGATTGCCACAGAGAAGAAAGTCGGTTAGATCTTTGGAGGCTGAGGAATGGAGGAAGAAGTGTTAGATGTGTACCCTAGATGCCAGATCGGCTGACACATTCCTGTACAGAACTAAGGATAAATTTATAATTTTGACTATAAATGAATAAAAAGAATATTCTTCTATCACATTGTGTACATTGGTCTGTGATACATCCTTTGAGTTAGTGAGAATATAAATTCATATTTTTAAGAGTTGAAAATTTAAGGCATAAATTTACATAACTAACTCATAAACTGCTCCTGACCATAGGATCATCACGAGGATGGTGATCGATCCGGAAGGTTGGTGTACGATCGCTTCCTTAGGGTAGATGAGTCTTGAGTCTATGGTGTGGAGACACCGGAGTGAGAGTACAGGTATTCATTGAGAATGAGAGTACTGAGCATGACCGCCTCGAGCAGTCATAAGGAAGTCTACCTTCTCGTCGATGACTAGCTCGATGCTGTAGTTGCGTGTCTAGTTTTTTGACCTGAGGTGCATCGATGGTTCACCTTGAGTGTGTTATAGTTTGACTACACCATAACTCGATCTCCTAGCCATTCAGAATTCTGAGGTGTATGTTTGCTGTAGCATATCCATTGTAGGAACCAGATCGCACCAAGATGGGATCTATCAACCTCGGTAGATGAGAGGAGTAGTCCTATGATGATCGAAAGATTGAGTCCTTAAGACCATGGTCATGGCAGAGTGAAATAATGGAAAAATTTTTTTTATTGGGTTTCACATCAGACTCGGATCGATCGATTGATTCATATGACTGATGTTGGGTTTGACGAGTTCACCTTAACCCTAATTCAGTCGAGACTCATGATAGAAGAACTCAATCACACAGGTAGCTGCACCAAGAGGTTCATCTTCAGTTCTGATGGGTTGCCACCATATACTACTAGATGTCACTGATAGATTTTGGGAGCAATTAGAATGATTTTGATGATCGATCATTCTAATTGTCTGAATCAGAAGAGTTCTGATCCATCGAAAGGAGTTTCGATGATGTCGATGATGAGATCATGACATATCTCATTACCATACAGAATTGAACCTAAATGGGTCACACAAACAAGGGTTAGGGTCTGAATGTCATCAATTGGGCTACCCCAATTGATTTGGATAAGATCCAATTAGGTTCAAGAAAATCGTGCTAGCACTCGATTGAGCCTAACTTTCTCCTCGTGTAATTTTTTCTGTCTCTACTAAGCTAAATATGATCTGGCTTATTCAGAGAACCTTGAAAAGGTTTTTCTCAATCTAATTGAAGCTTGTCCAGCTCAGAAAAGGCTTGTCTTAATTCATGAGATGAATATAAGACAACACCTACTAATTTCTAGCACCTGTCAATTTCATTTTAGGATATCTATTAAAAGTTGACATATGGGTCTTAAACTGAAGAGGATTCATTGGAGGATTTTTGTAGAGTGTCCATATGTCCAAACCACTTCAAATTGGGTGCCATAATCAGATTATGGCATGAGCTCAATTGGATTTAAGTGGGCGCCCCAAATGGATAAGAACCAAAGAGTCCTGATAAACTTGGACTCTTTGGCGCCACCTTATTTGTGCTTATCCAATGTTGGTGCCAACATAGAAGAGAGTATGGAGATTCTTATCTGATGTGATCAGATGATATTACTCCATTAATCAAATTTTTTTCAAAATTTATTAGAATTTTTTGATTGGTCGAATGATGTGGCACTGCGCAGCATACAGGATCTATATAAACCCTACTGCACCTAGGGTTTCGAGATAGAACTTATTTTATGCAAAAAACCCATTATCTGCCACCCCCTGCCCTCTTCTTCATATCATCCCTGCTCTCCTTTCTCCCCTCTTCACATCCAAGAAGTTGGACATTCATCTGGCAAAGGTACAAGGCGTGGTGATGCCTGGAACAAAAGGCTGCAGGATATCTTCGATAGGCTGTTGCTCCAACTTCAGAAGGAGTTCTGAAGTACTTTCAAATCAGATATTGATCTAATGTTTGGAGCATAGAATTGCGAGGAGAAGATGTTCCAGATCCTACCGAAGTGGATACTGGTAGAGGCCAGGCGCTTGCGTGGCTACATCAGAACCTCAAGCAGTGCTGCGATCATCTACAGGGTAATTAGATTACCCTTGAGGTATCTCTATATTTTTTATACTTTTAGATTTAATTTTAGATTTTAAATATTAGATAATAAAATTAGATCTAATATATATTAGATCTAAAATAGTGTAGGATAAAAATTTTTAATTTATTCCATCCCAGATTTGATGAAATCTGAAAGATCCTACACAGAAAAAAGACAGTTTTTTCTTTCAAGTGGTATCAGAGCCAGGTTGTTGGCTCTATTTCAGATCTATTTTAGATCTAATTTTAATTTTAATTTATCTGATATTAAATGATTTTAGATATCACATTAAATATGATAGGATCTAAAATCAAAATATTTAAAATTAAATCTAAGAAGATCTAACATGCATAAGATGCATAACTAGACTAGGATTAATTGAATCCATGAATAGTCTTAAGTTTTATATTTTAATGAGATTAAAATATGAATTAAATATAATTTATTCTCTATTTTTTCTAATGTTATAATTATTATAATTAGATCAAAAAATAAAAAATAAAATTTTAATTATTTTTGAAAATTGATCTGTTGCATGCCTAGACTAGTTGTAGAATTGTTCTAGTAACTTGTCTAGAATAGTTTTTATTTTGAATAGTTCAATTTAAATTCTATTTTTTAGATATTACATGTGATGTATCAGATCTGAAAGCATGTTAATTATATTGATTTTTGATACATGAGATGTATGCAAAGCATGTATTAGTTAGATATTAAATTGTATATGTGATATGTTAATTTAGATCTAACTAGTTTTGTAGTTAAATTTATATTTCTGATTAAGGTGTTCCTCATGGCCATCCGGTCATAAGAATAAAGTAAGATTTTAAGACCCTCTCTTTCCATTCAATGGGGTGTTCATATGACGTGTAGGGGTGCCGCACGTTCATCCTTAATTAGAAATCAAAACTTACTTTTCTGCAAAACCCTAGATCTTGAAATCTTAGGATTTATTTTACATGCTTTGTTTATGAACCCAAACTTAATTAATGTATTAAGCTTATGAAATTAAGTTAGGTCTAAAATTGATAATTTCAGATCTAAGACATTTTCATAAGATTGGGTTTGGGCTTGGGTAGCTCAATTAGGTCTAGCGATTGATCAAACCGAATCAAGAGTTGGTTAGGTGGGATCATGAAAGCTAATAATTGACTAGCCTAATAGGATTAAGTCTGAGTCAAGGTCGAATCACATTTAGATGTGACTCGATCAAGTTAAGACCTAATTTGGCTCAGCGGTTAGAGTCTGGATTGTAGACTAACTCAATTAGTTCTGATTCGATAATTTGGTGTCTAAGGTAAGTTGAGCAGATGCGACCGATTGATTTTTAATTGGGAGCTACTCGACTCGAATGCATTCTTAACGAGTTAATGGCATATCCCTCCCATCAGTCTCACTTATCTGGCCATATGTGTCGACCCAGTTCTGATTTGAGGTGGCTAACAATTTGAGCTGACCCATGCCACTAGGTTAGTCATAATTGTTATGACTATGTCAAGTCAACTTTAAAGAGACCTAAAACAAATCTTTCTAAAAAAATATTAAGTCTAGGTCTTCCACCATTGTGGATGTGCGGGCCCTTCTCAGGATTGATTGTTCTCGACTGGTTACAGTGGCTCAGTTGCACCGGGAAGACGCAACCATGTCCATTAGGCATTGGATGCTACGAATTAGAGGATGGGTTGGGCTCAATATTTCGGATACGGTGAGGGACCCAATCAGAAATCTAGTTCGTGCAAATGGTGGGTTTGGCTTAACTAAGGATTGGAGTAATATCTCGGATACGGTGAGCTTCATGAATTAGAGACTAAGTTTTGGGTGTACCATGATTAGAGAATCATTAGACAAGAGTTGTCTACTCATCGATTGACCCATCACCAATAACTGTTAGGTGAGGTGATGAGCCAGTCGGTGAGACTGCACCACCCACTAGAAATCACTAATCATGGAGATTTTCATATCTCTACCAAGGGAGTGTAGGGATCTGAGAAAAAAGTGAGAGCCTAATTTGTTTAAAAATGAAAACCCTAAGTAAATTGGTTGAGTCTGATTACAAAATCTAACTAGAAACTTTTGACTCTCTACAGGAAATATGTCTGCCTCAAACCCCCTGACCAAAATTCTAGACACTCATAGATTGACTGAACCAAATTTTAAGGACTGGTTGAGAAACTACAGAATTATTCTGGGTTCTAAAAAATTGACTCATGTCTTGGACCAGGACCCACCTACCATGCCAGCACGTCCGACTGCTGAACAGAGAGCGTCTCTGAAAAAGTGGACGGATGATGATAACAAAGCTAGGTACTACATGTTGGGTGCAATGTTTGATGATTTGCAGTGCCAACATGAAAATATTTTGACTACCCGCCAAATGTTGGCTCACCTACAAGAGTTGTTTGGTGAACAGAGTCGTGCGGCCAAGTATCAAGTCTGTCAAAGACTTTTTAAGGCCAAGATGCGTGATGGGCAGTCAGTCCAAGATCATTGTTTGACAATGATCAAGGATCTTGAGGAGCTTGAGAAGCTCGGTATCATCTTAGACAAAGATTTTTAGATTGATGTGATCCTTCAGTCCTTGTCCGATGCATATGGTCAGTTCATCATGAACTTTCATATGCATAAGATGCAATGTACCTTGGCCGAGTTAATGAATATGTTGGTTACGACTGAGCTTTCAATAAAAGGTTCAAAAGGCTCAATTCTTACTGTGGAGTGGACTTCTTCTAAGAGAAAGTCTTTCGGAAAGAAAAAGAAGCCCATAAAAAAGCAGATGGTGGATGGCAAGAACAAGAAGATAGGACCGAAGAAGAAGGCTTCTGAAAAGGGAAAGTGTTTCCACTATCAGTCAGAAGGCCATTGGAAGCGAAACTGTCCTCAGTACCTGGCCACCCTAAAGAATAAGAAGGATGGTCCTTCTGGAGGTATGCTCATTATCGAATCTAATCTTACGATTTCTTCTGCATCCAGTTGGGTGCTTGACTCTGATTCTAGTGCTCATTTGTGCACTTCTATGCAGGGTCTTGAGGAGTGCAGGAGGCTGAGGGATGGGAAGATGATCCTACGTGTCGCGAATGGAGCAAGAGTTGCTGCTGTGGCCGTAGGAACCTACCCTCTGCGATTACCATTAGGATTAGATTTAGTTTTAAGAGACTGTTATTATGTGCCTGCAGCAAGCAGGAATTTGATTTCTGTTTCATGTTTAGCACAAGAAGGCTATGTGATTAGCTTTCATAAGGACCATTGTAACATATTTTATAAAAATAATAAAGTTACAAATAGTTTTGTTATTAATGGTCTCTATCAGTTACATGTTGATGTATCTGTTTTTAATATTGAGCAAAATATGAATGCCATAGGAATTAAAAGGCCTAGAGATAGTCTAAATGATAAGTATCTGTGGCACCTAAGGCTAGGTCATATAGCGGAAGACAGGGTTAACAAATTGGAGAAATCCGGGCTACTGAGTTCGTTGACTTCTGAGTCATATCCAGTTTGTAAATCATGCTTTCAAGGCAAAATGACCAAGCTCTTTTTTATGGGACATGGGGAAAGGACCACAGACCTACTTGCCCTAGTACATACGGATGTGTGCGGCCCATTTGATGTACCGGCTAGAGGCAACTTTGTCTACTTCATTATCTTTACCGATGATATGTCTAGGTACGGGTATGTGTTTCTAATGAAACATAAGTCTGAAGCCTTTGAAAGTTTCAAAGAATTCAGACATGAGGTAGAAAAACAAACAAGAAAGCCCATTAAGATTCTTCGATCAGATCGAGGAGGTGAATACCTTAGTCGGAAATTTTTAGACTATCTTAAGGACAATGGTATAGTCTCTCAATGGACTCCATCTGGAATGCCTCAACTCAATGAAATTTCAGAATGGAGAAATCGGACCCTATTAGATATGGTCCGTTACATGATGAGCTTCACAGACCTCTCTGAATTTCTTTGGGGACACTGTCTCATGACAGTAATTTATGTATTGAATAGGAATTTCTCTAAAATCGTTCCTACCACACCGTATGAGATATGGCATGGTAAGAAGCCAAGTCTGAATCATCTCAGAATTTGGGATTGTCCGGCTCATGTCAAGAGACAGCAGACGGACAAGTTAGAATTCAGGTCTTTTAGAGCTCAGTTCATATGATATCCTAAAGAGTCATTAGGATATTATTTTTATATTCTGAAAGTCCACAATGTGATTGTGAGTCAAAATGTTATTTTTTTTGAAAAATAGTTTATTCAAGATGGTGGCATCGGAAGAATAATTAAGCTCAAGGAGAATGTCTCCCAAGAGCAACGAGCTAAAGAACCTGAGGAACCTAATCAATCAGAACCAGTCCTAACACCACCTCTTCCATCTCGTAGATTGACTAGGATTTTCTGTCCTCCTGAAAGGTACTTAGGTACCATACAAGAGGATGTAGAGAAAATGTTCCTCACAGAAAATGGGGTTCATGGTGATGATCCCAAGACCTATGATGAGGCGATATCAGATATCGACTTCGAGAAATGGTTAGAGGCAATGAGATCAAAAATTGACTCGATGCACTCAAACCAAGTCTGGACCTTGGTAGATCCACCTGAAGGTATTGTACCTATTGGGTGTAAATGGATCTTCAAGAGAAAGATAGGTGCAGATGGGAATGTAGAGATATTCAAGGCTAGGATCGTAGTGCAAGGTTATAGTCAGCGCGAAGGCATTGACTATCAGGATACCTTCTCGCCCGTAGCCATGCTAAAATCCATCTGCACATTGCTTGCTATTGCAGTCTATTTCAATTACGAAATATGACATATGGACGTGAAAACGTCATTCTTAAATGGATATCTTGAGGAAGATATCTATATGAAACAGCCGCTTGGTTTCACATTCAGTGATGATGATTACAAGGTCTGTAAACTACAAAGGTCCATTTATGGACTTAAGCAAGCATCTTGGAGTTGGAATACTCGTTTCAATGATGTGATCAAAATGTTTGGTTTCATCAAGAATGAGGAGGAACCTTGTGTGTTCAAAAAGGTCAGTGGGAGCGCAGTTGTCTTCCTCGTATTGTATGTAGATGACATCCTCCTAATTGGGAATGACATTCCCATGTTGACCTCAGTCAAAGTATGGTTGTCTAAGAAGTTCTCTATGAAAGATCTAAGAGAGGCATCCTTTATACTGGGTATTAAGGTCTATAGAGATAGACCAAATAGGATGCTGGGACTTTCACAGAAGATGTACATAGAGGAGGTGCTAAAAAGGTTTAGCATGGATAACTCCAAAAGAGGTTTATTGCCTTTTAAACATGGCATTCATCTCTCCAAGAAGATGTGCCCTAGCACACCTGAGGAGATTGAATGCATGAGCAAGATCCCTTATGCTTCGGTAATAGGGAGCCTCATGTATGCCATGCTATGTACACGACCTGATATAGCCCATGCTGTGAGTGTCACAAGCAGATATCAGTCGAATCCAGACGAAGAGCACTGGATTTCTGTGAAATGTATCCTTAAGTACTTGAGAAGGACTAAGGATATGTTTCTAGTCTTTGGAAATGGAGAACTCCAGATTCAGGGATTTACAGACTCAGACTTTATGTCTGATATAGATGATCGAAAGTCAACATCTGGGAGTCTGTTCATTTGCAATGGTGGTGCAGTTAGCTGGAAGAGTTCCAAGCAAACGATAATTACAGATTCCACCATGGAGGCAGAATATATTGCCGCATCGGAAGCTGCGAAGGAGGTATTCTGATACAAAAAATTTGCCATAGAGCTTGGAGTGATGTCATCGGATAACATCCCTCTTTACTGCGATAATAATAGCGTCATAGCCCTAGCTAAGGAGCCAAGGTCTCACCAGAAGTCCAAGCACATCGAGCGGCGATTCCATCTGATCCGTGATTATCTCGAAAAGGATTATGTCGAGATCAAAAAAGTCGACTCCACAGACAATGTGGCAGATCCGCTGACTAAGCCATTGGGCCAATAGAAGATCGAAGCCCACCTTGAGAAGATGGGACTTAGATATGTAGCCAATTGCATTAGGTCA